>NC_062520.1:15665653-15793153 GCF_022655615.1 Tachysurus fulvidraco | reverse complement strand
GGCAACACGTGCTGTAGATGTCCTGCAGGTCATGGAGCTCGGTGTGGATGGTACGTTCAGCTGACCGCACCACCGCCTGGAGGGCTCGCCTGTCCTGCATAGTGCTGTTCCCGAACCAGGAAGTGATGCTACCCGTCAAGATGCTCTCAATGGTGCAGGTGTAAAAAGTCTTTAGCACCTGAGAGGGTAGTTTGAAGTCTTTTAAGGGTCTCAGATGGAACAGACGCTGCCGGGCCTTCTTCACCGGGTGTTGATGAGACAGGATCAAGACAGGTCCTATGTGATGTGAACACCTAGGTACCGGAAACTGTCCACTCTCTCTACTGGGGTCCCGTTGATGTTTAGCGGTTGGTATGACCATTCCTGCTTTGTGCTGAGGTCCACTATCAACTCCTTAGTCTTGCTGATGTTCAGGAGAAGATTATTCTGGCACCATCACTCCAGGTTTTTGGTCTCCTGTAGGTAGGCCGTCTCGTCATTGTTGGAGATCAGGATTTTTCCTTAAATTTTTTTGGTTCAAGCTGACATAAAATGGCTCAAGCTAATAATAATAATAATAATAATAATAATAATAATAATAATAATAATAATAATAATAATAATAATAATAATAAATAGCACATTTAAAACTCTAAGTAGTTTAGATCCAAAATGTCCTATATCATAGCATTAAAGTCATTTCACTTAGAGGCAGACCTATTGATAAGGATCACTCAAACATTCTAAATCCAGATAAAAATTATTATTGTTTAGCTTGGCATATTCAAAATAAGCGAGTGCTCTATTTTATTATACAATTATGACATGATTTTGGGTAAAATGTGCATACTTCAGTTATTTGTTTAGCTTTTCTTTGTATTTTCTTTTTTTTTTGTTCAATGTTCTATCTTACCAAGCCTGTGAAACAGAGTCAATATGTGGAGAATAGCTTGCTGCTTTGGACTGATGGCAGTCACTAAAATCACCAGCTCATAATCAAAGATGGCTTTCATGTTAATAACAGAGAGAGATGCCATCTGCCTTAAATTTGATCTGCTCATTTCATGGCCAGCTTGCAGCCAACATGAAGTATTAGCTCCAATATGTCAAATATTAAAAGAAAAATTACATGGTATAGATATGCTCTGTGTGTTATTTTGATTTGATCAAAATCTTATTTATAAGATTATAGACTATGAAGTTACTTAAGAGGTGTCAGTACTGTCAGCCACATATAGTTATTTGTGCATATTCTCCATGTGTCTGGAGAATCCATTATTGATACATGTTGAGATCCTTAATGACTGTTCATTTAGGGCTGCTATGGGGCTGCTTGCCTTCAGAATCCATTTCTGAGCTATCTCTCTCTCTCTCTCTGTGTGTCTCTGTTTTTTTGCCTTTGAGTTTGGAGCATGTGGATATGCGACCTGATTAATTAGTCCCCAGATACGAGCTGATGCTTAGGAGATGCTGGTTTGGTGTCATACAGATGTACCAACTCTAAAATCTTGCAAAATCTATTGAAATATTAGTACATAATAGTAATCCATGAAAACTGTTCATGCACAATCCAAGAAACATAGTATATATATATATATATATATATATATATATATATATATATATATATATATATATATATATATATATATATATATATTCAGTTTTTAAAATGATTTTTTAGAGTTGAAATCATAGTAGTAATAAAGATTTTAATTAATTGTCATCTGAATGAAAGTGTAAAAGTATATTTTTATGAACTATTTTCATCCTTTGAATTAAGATGAACATCTTTAAATGATGGCAACCATGAACTGAGATAATCAAAGAATCTGTAAATTATAATTTTATTAGTGCAAACCCCTGAAAAGATGTAAACAGAAATAGAGTTCAGTAATAAATAGTTTTAAATAGTTTTAAGTATTTAATTTTCTTATGCCGAAACAATTCAAAATTGGATCAATTCAATCACAAGAAACACTTCTAATTTGTATGCAGTTTTCAAAGTAATACTGCTTGCCTAACTGATTATGATGCTTCTTTACAGATACTGATTAAATTAGTCAGTCATTATATATTCCCTTGAGGTATAGGATTACTGTAATTTATATTTTTAGTGAGGTTGATGTACTGTAACTACCTACATCATTAATACGCTTGTAAATGTGTCTTAATTTTTTAGTTATTTACAGCGTGCAAGATCAGCCGTTTGTCAGTAAACCACAACTAATTGAAAAGATGTGTTTGGTAAAACCATAATTCTGTGTTTAAGGGCCGCAAATTAAACTTAGAGTCAGACTAAATATGTTGGATAAGTATTGCAACATAATGTCTAAAATTGTGTCTAGATCCAAAAGCCTTTCATTTGAAGCTTTTACTGTGATCACAGTGAAAACTCTTAATGATCTACATAATGGATATCTAATTCTTCTTTTAATTATTCCCTACATTTAGTACTTGTGATAATTATGCTTTTCATTTTGCTGTCTCTGATAGCGAGTCTGTGTGGGCTGGATGGCTATCAGAGTCATGGAATAATCCTGGTAGCCTCATCAATGAAGTTTGTGACAAATATTTGATTATGAAATGCTCTGTCAGTCAGCAGACCTAGATGTACTTTCACTATATATGGTTATTTGTTATCATTGATAATTTGTAAGACACATTTGAGTCGTTGTCCTCCCTAGTTGTGTAACTGTTGTGTTATAGGCGAGAGATGTCTGATGGGTAGTAATTGGCCATAATTAATTTAGGGGGAAAATCAGGAGGGGGGGACATTTAATCTTGTTATGACTATGTGCCTGCTTGGATCAATTCCCTATATGTTCATATTAATACTACCAATAATCACCTGGACAGATGGACAGACAGATTTGATATCCCTTGTAATAATACAGACACTTCCCTTTAATCCAAATGAAAAGATTTTCTATATATGAAAATATTTCAAATTGCAAAAACAAACAAAAATTGTGACCACAGCCATATACAAATCATCTCTGAAGGACTTCCACATTGTGTAAAGTCAACAAGCAATAGTGTATTCTCATGGCCACTGAGTCCCAGCCAAGACCAGTCTCACACCAAAAATAATGACATATATTTACAATAATAATAATAATAATAATAATAATAATAATAATAACACACTTGAATCTTTGACATATTTGCATATAATGGAAGTGTCAAGCATTTAAGGTCTAGGACATGAACAATCCACTAACAACATTCATTATTTTAATATTTCATTACTTTAACTGAAATAGATTACATGCCTTAGAAAACTAAGCAAGAAAATCCCATGTTTAAATTAATAAACCATTGCAAACTTGGTCTAGCTAGATTAAGGTACTCTCTGAGAAGATTAATTCAAGACACATTAAAGTATGTGAACAAAAACTGCCCAAAACTTGTATATAGCAGTAGAAAGAAAAATTAGTGAGGATTTTAAGGATTATTTTTTCAGGATGTTTTTTATGTAGAATTTTTTTAAGCCAACAAGAACCTATTTTCTATGTTTGTTCTTCTACCTGCCTGTTTATTTGGTCCATTTTCTTCTCTAACTCTAAATTTTTATATACAGTATCTTGCAGCTCCTTTCTCCAGTAACTCCAAGCCCATTAAAAGGTGAATGGCTCAGATTGGCTAGCATGCACATCCTCAGCTACACATCAACTTCAATTTGAATTCCATTAGATGCTGTGGCACTTTTCAAAAAATGGAAGGACCTATTAATTACCAAAGTATGGGCCCAGGGTAAAGGTACATGTGCAATTACAGAAATAAATCAAGTCACAGTTTAGCTTGTCACTGCTGACAGAAATAATTTTAGTGAATTATTGAACACCTCCATAGCAATCGTGCAAAATGTCCAATTCCCAGCATGGAAACTGGCCTTTTTCTCTTAATCTAATAAAACCATTAACTGCCTTTCAGCTGGTTTTAGACCAGTGGACAGACCTTTTACAAAGCCTGTTAGTCCAAACATGTCCTGCTTATACTACCAGAGATTGTTTTCTGAAATGTGAGGTAATATATGTCATAGTGTTGCAGTGCGATCTCCAAACCTGTTCCTAGAGCTCTTATTTTCATGACTTAGTTAGATAGATTGATGCTGCGTAATGGTTGATGCTAAGGGGAACACCAGTACCAGTGCTGCTACATACAGAGGACCACTAGCCCTTAAAGACCCAGAACCCAGGAGCAGACAAAGGACCTGGCCCACAAGGTGCCTACGCTTGGCTGGAGAAAACAGCTAAGCAGGAGCAGCGCCTATGATGAGGTAAAGTTTAACATGTGCACATTTCTCTACCATCCACAACTTCTGCAACAGACACAATAGTTTCAGACACAACGTCCGCAAAGAAGCATTCCCATGAATGTCCCGTGTGCCAGTGTCAGCCATAATGCAGAACAGAGTTCCCTAGTAATGGGTCAACCAGCCGTGCCTAATCTCTAAAGTCAGAGAGCACACAGCACAAAAATATGGTATTTGTGGGGCTTTGTCTCTGGTTAGTGGAGATTTTTTTCTGAATGTTTCTGCTCTCTGATTTGTAAGTTTGATTTTATTGTCCATCAAAATTGTGTTGTTTAAGTTTCTCTACTCTTTAGCATTGCTTCTGTTAATTGACATTTGAGGGCATTAATTTATATTCAGCTCTCCTAAGGCTGTTGAGAAAGCATGCTGAAGCAGAGACCAACTTTTTTCTCTCCTATAGCATGCTTTCTTCTAAATGTACAGTACACAGATAGGAAAGGCCAACTGGAAGACAAATATACTGTCTGAAGCTCCTGTCCTTTTTATGTTCTGTTTTTGTTTAGATCTGACTTTTCTTAAGAACATTTCCACATCTATAAAAATATTTTAAAGTATCTACTTCTGATATTGAAGTAGATACTTAAAAAGATATATGTTACAGTACCACTTGTTATCTCACTGACTGAAAAAAAAACAGTATTTGGAGATCTTGAAGTTTTCTCTTTGTGAAGAAAATAACAACTCCCTGCTATAATAATGAGTGGTAAAATGTAATTAAACCCCATATATGCACATACTGTATACATAAAGACCAAAAGTTTGGACACACCTTCCAAAAGTTTGGACACACCACCTGTTCAAAAGGAAAATGACCCCAAACACACCTGCAGGCTGTGTAAGGGCTATTTGACCATGAAGGAGACTGATGGGGTGCTGCGCCAGATGACCTGGCCTCCACAGTCACCGGACCTGAACCCAATCGAGATGGTTTGGGGTGAGCTGGACAGCAGAGTGAAGGCAAAAGGGCCAACAAGTGCTTAGCATCTCTGGGAACTCCTTCAAGACTGTTGGAAGACCATTTCAGGTGACTACCTCTTGAAGCTCATCAAGAGAATGCCAAGAGTGTGCAAAGTAGTAATCAAAGCAAAAGGTGGCTACTTTGAAGAACCTAGAATATGACATATTTTCAGTTGTTTCACACTTTTTTGTTATGTACGTATATAATTCCACATGTGTTAATTCATAGTTTTGATGCCTTCAGTGTGAATCTACAATTTTCATAGTCATGAAAATAAAGAAAACTCTTTGAATGAGAAGGTGTGTCCAAACTTTTGGTCTGTTATATATATATATATATATATATATATATATATATATATATATATATATATATATATATATACAGGTAAAGCAAATTGCAGACAGGCTGTTACCCTCGCATCTACATATCCTGGAGCTTGTGTAAAGCACTGTAGTGTTACTTGTAGGTTTGATTAATTAAAGCAGGTCTTTCCTTTCCTATCAGCGTACAGACCTCATGTTACTTCTGACTTTCATCTGCACCTAAAAGCGCTTTTCAAAGCTGGAACCATGGGAGAAACACCGTTAAACCGAGTGGCTCATAAATCAATCTCACTGAAAAGGGAGCTGACTTTAAACACCTTTCTCTAGCACAAATGGAATAGTAAGTGACAGAACAAAGTGAGGCAATTAACTATGTTTTCCTAAAAGAGCGAATATGGCCATTCATCATTTGTTGAAATGATAGTTATGTAGAGGAGCGCTATAAATGGAAAAGACAGAATATATTAGCAAGCTGAATGCAGTGAGGAAACATACCTGAGATGTTCATTGTGAGGCAAGTGGGGTTCTAGGTACATTTATTAGGAAAGTGAGGACATAGCCAGATCTTCTCATCTTGTAAAGACTTTAGACATTCATCATTGTGAACATTATTGGCAATAGATTAAATACTGTAGGAGAGTAAAGGTGTGGGGGGGGGGGTATTTCATTAAGCTATTCGTTGTGTTAGAAAATTAAGTCTCTGCTTATGGTTTTTATTATTATTATTATTATTATTATTATTATTATTATTATTATTATTATTATTATTATTATGTGACAAAAATTTAACATTTTTTATGTTAAATTACCATTTCATTTTGATAAAATAACATAAGTATAAGTATTCTAACCCATAAGTATTCTAACAATAGTAGCATGGTGTCATAGTACAGTAGGTAGCTTGCGACCACAAAGATGCAAGGCTAAGTTTAATCCGGACCTCAGATTTCTATCTATAAATAGTTTCTAAATTTTATTTGCATGTTCGCTTGGGGTTTCTCTGGTTTCTGCAGTTTCCTCCCACTGTACAAAAATGTACCTGCTGGTTGATTGGTTGCTAAATTGAACATAGGAGTGAATGTGAGTGCGTGGTGCCTTGTGATGTCCAATTTGGGATACATTTTTGTACACTTTGGTACAAGTACAGTATAGGCCTACATGACTCTGACTTGGCTAAAGCAGTTGCAAAGGTGGATGGAAGTAGTTTCAACAATCGAGAATGAGTTCATTGTTGGATACCTGCAAATAATGCAGAAAGAAAGCTATGACAGCTAACTCTGCCTATTCTTTAAACTTTCTGTTAATAAAATCTGTTCTTAATGTTGACTAAAAATTATAAATAAAATCTCTCCAACAGCAAACAGACCCGGTTTTCAGGGCTTCAGTGAGGTTTATTTTTCTTACCTCTCATATTGTCCTTCTATCCAAGTTTTGAGCTTTAGTTTTCTCTGTGTTGCACTCTGCCCTGTTTCTTAACCAACAGCCTTCTCAATTCCTCCCTCCCACAGTGATGTCTCATAGTTAAAAGGGTATAAAGGCAGGAGATATATAATTTATATTGCCTTCTGCTAACCTTCTTGCTCGTGCTACTGACCTGTGGTAAGAAGGAAATCAATAGTCAATTCCATTTTGCAGCCTGCCTGTGACAGCTACTAGATAGGAGTGCATTGGATGCTTGTAAGGAGCAGAACTGTGGGTCCAAGTCATCTTGCTCCACTGCCCTTGAGACAGATGTAAAGTGTACAGTGCCATTGTCCTATTGCTTAATATAGCTATTGCTTGGAGATCCAGCACTATGGGTTTTTATGTAGCTCTATTGGTAATTTCTCTAAGTGAAACTAGGCCTAAGGGTGTATTTTATTCTAAATAGGATTAAATCTAAAGAATAAAGATCTATAACAGGTTGTCAGCTTAAGTCAATTGAACCTCAACACATGGTGATCGAAGATTAACATAGTGGGGGAAGTTTATTAGGTCTCAAGTTCCTGTACTATTGAGAATACTCTTCAAATCACAATCACATATAAAATCCAGCATAAATTCATATGAGTCTTTCCAAATTGTTTGATTTGAATGGTTTGACACCTCTGAATCATATCAAGAAAAAAAGGTTTTATACAAGACTGAATATGCTCGAGTTGCTGGATTAGCTGCAGGCTCCAAGCTTACAAAGCATGTAATGTCCTCTGCAGTATATTCCATTCATTATTGCTGATTAGCACAGAGATGAAGGAAAGTATGTCAGCTTTACCCTAATCAAATAATGCACTTTTATTAGCATGCTGTCTCCTTTTCTTTTCCTTCTCACTGCTAAAACTTAGCCCTTTTATACTTTTTAATGCAGTTTTCCAATTAATTAGCTGTTGTGTTTCAGTATGTCAGACAGAAGATAAAGTAGATAAACTGCTGAATCTGGGAAAACAGAATTAGACACCTAGTCATAGAATAATTCGATAATTTAATGAGCTAATAAGCATAATTTAACAACTGGTGTGTCGTACCCTGAAGGACAAAGAAAAATTTTACACATTTTTTTTAGAGCATTACTCATTTTCACACACCCAAGATGTGTGTTTGCCCATGTCTCCTTTACCACAGTCAGATCCTAATGCTTGCAACATTTCCTGTTTTTGTTGCATAGCTTTAAAAGTTTCTTCTTTCAAAAGTAAAACTCTCACACTAGGGATAACTGGAAATGGAGTTTTAAAGCTTCTGAGATCATGTAGGTAATGCATAAGTGAACTGGTGTTGCAGAAAAATGGTAGAGACATTTACTGATGAGACATATAATAAACTAATATGTCTTTTATTTATAATAACCAAATATTGATTCATAATATTGATTTATATTATGGAATCAACGTTAGCACCATTGGACCACTAGAGGCACACCTAGAATATCAGAGACTACATAATAAACCAAAGAAAATTCATAAGAGCATTATCAAAGAGATCAGCATGGTGAGACAGCATTGTTTATACACTGCTCCAGTGTTTTCAGTTTGATTCTGAAATTTGGTTACCATTTGTGAGGAGTTTCCCATGTCCTCTATGAGTCTGTTTAGGTTTCCTCTGGGTTTTCCAGTTTCCTCACAACTGCTAAAAAACAAGCCCATAGCTAGACTAGCTATAATAAAATTGCAAAAACATATATCAGTTAAAATTGTTATAAAATATAATCAAGGCTAAATTCTATGAAAATCCCAGAATGGATGCAGGCACATTCCCTCCACACACATTGAGGAGGATATTACAGAAAGCAATAAATCAACCAAGGTAACAGTTTCAGAATTGCACTGCCTATTTCATTATTAGGGTTATCACATTTATAATTTGACTATAAAAAAAACTCAATAGCAATAAGCTGTTTTTAGGTTTTGCACCAAAGAATGTTGCCAAGCATCATTGGACATATGATCGGAACCATATGCTGTGGGCAGACGAGAGGAAGTTAGATCATTTGTTTTAGTTTAGTTAACTAATGGGAACTGCATACAATAAAATATCCCAGTATAAAATATAATGAAGTAGAGCTGATGATTTAAAGATATGTTGTGTTTAGTGGTGCAGAGGGTCATATGCAGATTGGTTGAATTATGCATTTCAATGAATGCAAGCAAACTTTTGCTTAAAACCTGATGAAGAGAGATCTTTACTTCAAAGGTTTAAAACATATACATAGTTTAATACAAAAATGCTGGCAGGAGACAAAATCTTTGGATTTAAATATTACTTATAAAGTGTCTACAACCTCAGAAATTACAAGAAGATATTCATAACTGTTGTTCTGTTCAAAGGAGACTTCACCAATCTGATCAAATAAAATCGAGAGCTCTGCCAAAACAGTGTTTTACTAGAAACAACATTACTAATAAAAGTATCTGATATTTAAATATCTGTATAACATAAAATATTAAACTATATTCTACCATTCAATGTTTTTTCTTCAAGTGATCAGTTTCAGTATGCCTAATCCCACTAGCCTCATAGTCCTCTTCCTGCCTGAAAAGATTGGAATCTATCATTGTAGCCCATCTGCCACAAAGTTCTGCATTTTGTGTATTCTAAGATATTTTTTCTTCGGCATGGCCATACAGATTAGTTACTGTATATTTCGTGCTAGCTTAAAGCAATCCGACCATACTCCTATGACCTTTCTCATCAAAACAGCATTTCCATCCACAGAACTGCTGCTCACAAAATGTTTTTTTACACCATTCTGCATAACCTTTAGAGAATCCCAGGAGATCAGTAGTTTCTAAAATATTCAAACCATCCCATTTGGCACCAACGACCAATCACTGATATCATATTTTCCTCATTCTTACATTTGATGAACATGAACTGAAGCCCTTGACCTCTGTCTGCATAATTTTATACACTGTGCTACTGCCACTTGCTTGGCTGAATAACTGCATAATTTTGATAAGTGTACAAATGTTCCTAATAAAGTGGCTGTGGATTGTATTTACTGTACTATATTTACTAAGCTCAAGATGTCACTTATTAGACTTATTATGACATGTCCAATATTTCAAGAGATTTTTTTATTGATATTCTAACTAAATATCGTCACTTTTTCAAAATGATGATGCACACAGAAATGTAAAAATCTCAAAAATCCAAAAAATAAATCCAAAAAAAAAATCTCAAAAATCAAAAATTCCATGCCAGCTTTCAGTGGATAAAGAATATTGCATTCATGTTATCTTGTTCAATAACATAAAAGACAAACACTGATCTCTCAACACCATTAAACATCTAAAATGTTTTTCTTTATAAACCAATGCAAAGAGTATTATGTGACATGTATTATTTAATTTATAGGTTTGTCTTCTTTCTCACTCTACAATGAATTTCAGGAATTTCTCTCTCTACGTATAAATATATATAACATATATATATATATAAAGTTATTCACACAGCTATGCAACAATAAAATTAATTGCAACATGATCATTAAGTCTGAAGCCCAGCCATAAAATGTGTTGGACCAAACAACAACAGTTTCCAAATTGGTCATAGTGGCTTTAATAAAGTTGGAATAAAAAGAATCCTTTCATTTATAGATAGATAGATAGATAGATAGATAGATAGATAGATAGATAGATAGATAGATAGATAGATAGATAGATAGATAGATAGATAGATAGATAGATAGATAGATAGATATGTCTATCTTTGTCTTTCATAATCAGACCATCATTATTCTCTGTGATGCCATTTCAGTCAGAGGATTGGTTCTTCTTTTTTCTGAAATCATGTGATCTTGGTTGATAAATGTGTAAGCACTGAGCTGTACTAGCTTGATACACACACAGGTTACAAAGTGCAATCAAATTAGTCTGATATCGTCTGCATGCTCTTAGAAACTATAAAAGCTCCAAGCCCTTGCCGCATTATGTGGTGAGTGTTATTTTGTGATTACATTTCTCTACCTGTCTTCATATGAAACCAATATTCTAATAGAAAAAAAAACTTTTAGAACTTTTCACATCTTTCAGCTTAATTCAAATGAGGGTGTATAATGTATGTCATTATATGTAGTTCTAGCCATTAATAAATGTATTTTGTTTTTCAAGACACAACCTATGGAAATTTACATTGTGTTAAGATCAGAACATTGAGTACTTTCTACTGTTTACCTACCTTTCTTGTTTCTATTTTACTTTTACTGTCAGTATATATTTTCATGTCAAATTTTGTGATTTTTTAAAAACCTCTTTTTTTTTTATTTCATCTCTTTTATAACATCTATATTGTTAATGAAATTTTGCTTATATTCATTGGTGATGATTTATCAAAATATTTTCAACATACACCATTACATTTCCAATCTATGACTAAAAACCATGTGTATAAAAATGTTTATAAAACAGAATCTGCTAAGAGGATGTGAAAGATTTAGTTTTTGAGACACAGTTCTTCTTTTTCTTTTTCTTTTTTACTGCATTCTTCTTCAGTTATTGCACAATGACACAGACCGCAAAAATAGTTAGTCTGCTTTTTCTCTGAAAAGAAAAGAAAAGAAAAGAAAAGAGTTTTAAAGGGACAGTGTTTCCTGTAAGATTAGACATTTAGGCCAGATACAAAAGGAACAGATAATATATTGCTTCCATTGTGTTTGAGAAAGGAACAAAAAGGAAAATACCTAAAAACACTGCAAAAAAAAAATTGCAAAACACTGTTCAACTATCTCCTGACTGAATTGCTAACCCTTTTCATAGAAACAAACAAAGCAATTTGTGGCAAAAGAGATGTTAAAACACTACGGCTATATGTAAGTCATTTGTTATGTTTTGCCATATTCATTTTATTAATAAATGTGTGAAGGCAAATTGAGAGAGAAAAAAACACAAGCAACACTAAGGTTTTTAATGGAAAACGAGAAATTGGCAGTCTCATTTGTGTTCACAAGCACATTAAATCATTGTGCTGGAGCAAGATGCCAGGCAGTCATTAAAAAAATAAAAAATAAAAAATAAAATAAAATTGCTACAAATATAATAACTGCTTTCTCCTTGGACGACTGAAAGCACATTTAGGAGCCAGAGGCAATTAGCCCCTGCAATTGGTGAATTCTCTGTAAGGCGATTGCTGAGAAGTGAAGGGCTTTATGGGAGACAGTGATAAGAAAAGAATTGAGTGTAACTTCAATAAGTCACTCTTTCTAACATTCACACATGCATACAAACAAACCAGAGAAGGAAACATTCTCTGCCTACCACAGGGGTTATAAGAGTTGGAGTGCCCCAGTTGTACCTTGCCAGGGGTGAAAAAAGAAAAAGAAAATTCCTATTCGAACTTGCTTTCATGTGTGGTTGACTTCATTACCATTATTCAATACTCCACCTAATGGAGTCAAGCACATCCACTATTCCACTTATAGATATATCATTCAGATTAATGGGCTGTATGGATAAAGGATTGACAGTGAAGGGAGAAAAGACAGCAGTATGTGAGAGTGGGTCGGAGCATGTTGCACAACATTCTGACATTTCCTGCTCCAGTTGGCCCCTGTGACTCAGGATAGAGTTAACGGTAACACCACAAAACAACTGATATAGAAGAAGAAACACTCAAGTGGAATGATCATCTAGTTAGTCCACCTTTGTGTGGGCTCTCTTTTTTTAATTTTGGAAAGATCACCTTGTCTAATAGAAATGATAGCAAAGGAATCCTACTTACACATTTTCTTCCTGCATTGAAAAACCCCGTCAAAGGTGTGCATGTGCGTTTCTTTATTCAAGTTCATTTATCAGGTTGTATTTTAGTAAGTAATCAGATAATAACTGTATTTCAGTAGCTGTGTTCCATTAAATATTGGGTTTCCATTAAGCAAAAGGGAAAATAACAATAATTTTGCTTAGGTTGAAATGGCAGCTTTTCTTTTTAATGTGATAATGCTTCACATTTCAGACAGGCGGGTCAGTTTTATGGGGGATTTAAATCTTAGAAGTGAAGCAATGAAGGTAATGTAAAGAATATAGTAAATAAGAGAGCAATTAATTTTGGCTGTCTTACAGATTCTTTCCATCATGGCGCTGCACTGGACCATAGTACATGCTGTGATTTGGACTATTCTGTATTCGTTCACAAAAAGTAAGAGTGTGATTTCATTTATTTTTCATACATCTGAGGCTAGTGGTCCATGGGATTTGTTTGAAAGACAGTATTTTTCTCTGTTAGACTAAGAACATTTGATTCTGCAGTCTGTACTTTTCATCACTATAATCATTACAGCCACTCACAGATTTTAGCTATTTTTCAAACATTTTAGATCACAACTGAAATATCTCTGCGTTTTAAGTGGGAAAGGAAATTGTGCATTTGATGTCTATTTTGTTCCCTGTGTGTTAACCATAATGATTAATATATTTGTGAATAATCCAGCTGGTAAAATGAAAGATACTTTTAGAAGCAATGTTATGACATATTTCACCATGTATTTTGAAATAGCACAGTTGTCGAGAAGATTGATTGCAATGCTGTGTTTCACAAGACTTGGGGAAGAAACAGAAGCTAACTCTATTATTATAGAATGAGATCTACTTTCATAACTGTGTATACATTTAGTATAGATGTTTCAGATATCAAAGCTAATACTTTCTGTGTATTTGGTGGAAAGTTTCATATGTGTCTTTAATATATGTTATTCCCTAAAGACATCAGAGTGTCAGCATGTGCTAAGGTAAACAGTTCATCGGAGGTGGTTCCTTTTGGCACAGCAGTCACCGCTTCCTGTTACATTAAAGAAGAGTGTCAACTCCTGATAAAACAGGATTTTCTCATCAAGTGGAAGAAAAATAAACATTTTATGCCCAGTAGTAAAGCCAGTCAGAAGAATGTAAATGAAATCCACATATCCAACTTCACTGACAAGGAAGCTGTGCTGGAATGTTTTATCTGTGACCAAGATAACTGCAACGTGGTAGGCGGCGTGAAGATCAGAACAGTGTGTAAGGACTTTTACTCTCTAGGGGGAGAGATGGTACAATGTTAACATTTTTACTTAACATTTTTACTTAAACATAGTACCACATATAGATATGGTTTTTTGTCCTGTGCTAGTTTTGTAAAATAAAAAGTACTATACATTCATTCATTCATTTATTTTCTACCGCTTATCCGAACTTCTTGGGTCACGGGGAGCAGGCGTCATTGGGCATCAAGGCAGGATACACCCTGGACGGAGTGCCAACCCATCGCAGGGCACACACACACACTCTCAATCACTCACTCACTATGGACAATTTTCCAGAGATGCCAATCAACCTACCATGCATGTCTTTGGACCGGGGGAGGAAACCGAAGTACCCGGAGGAAACCCCCGAGGCACGGGGAGAACATGCAAACTCCACACACACAAGGCGGAGGTGGGAATCGAACCCCCAACCCTGGAGATGTGAGGCAAACGTGCTAAGCCACCATGCCCAAGGACTATACATTTTCACTGAAACCAAAGAGAAGCCAGTGTTACAACTTTAACATTGCGCTGGTCCCCACACCACTCAGACTCAAACACTGTAAACTTACATGTACATCAAGAAATAAACTCAATAAACTGCCATACATTCATGTGATATAGCATAGCTTGAAAAATATTATGGTATTGCAGTAGATCACTGAATGTCAATTACACACAAGTGAACAAGGCCGCACAGAATTACACATTTAAATCTATTCTAGCAATGCAGGGATTATATGCAGGGACATGTTTTTATCTCTCTTTTTTAATCACAGTAAATGCGATTACTATGGAATGGTAGGCTATATGGTTACAATGGTTTTGATGCAATTCTATGTTTTGAAACAAAAACATATTTGTGTGCTTTGCGTAGACTGCATTTCATTATTATTGTGTGCATTTTTTTTAGGGTGCAGTGCTCATACCTTTCACTGCAGTTTGAGACCTCCTTGAAATAATATACTACACAATTATAAAGTGTTCCAATATTACAATTTTTAAGTGTTTTTTTTTGTTGTTGTTGTTACATATTTAGGGCAGATATATGTTTACACAGCTGCACAAATTTCAGTTTTTAAGGAAACAATTTAAAAATAGATATATTTTTGGTTTCTTATCCGGTTTCTTATTTTATGCTAAATGGCAATAATATTACTCCGTCCAGGGTGTATCCTGCCTCGATGCCCGATGACGCCTGAGATAGGCACAGGCTCCCCGTGACCCAAGAAGTTTGGATAAGCGGTAGAAAATGAATGAATGAATGAATGAATGAATGAATGAATGCCAATAATTTTCCAGCATTATTGTTTTTTGGACTGATACAAATAAGTGATGCATAAGCACAGAAAGAGGTTGCAGTTACATGTGTGTATTTAGAGAAAACAAGCGTGTTAGAGTTGTTTCATGTTACACTTGTGCCAGCTCTCCCCTACATACTTATGTGATCTGAACTTGCACTTGACTTAAACATGTTGTGTCATTTTATGAAGATGTCACTGACTTCTGTTTATAATCCTGTTTACTTTTAAAGATCCTCCACCCACCCCACAGAACCTGACATGCCAATTAAATCTTAAAGATTTGACTCTAATGTGTAAGTGGGACACTGGTATAAAAACTTCAGACTTTCCAACAAACTACACCCTGTACACACAAAGCAGGTATCTGTATTAAGTGCCTATTTCTTATTGCTAACAAAGCCATTATTGGTCATAATATACATTATATTGAGGTGTTTAAAGAGTAGTACTGAGTGATGGTCTATGTTTGTTTTGTTTAGTGATATTCCATTAAAAATGCATGTTCCACTACCAGAGGAGAATTTCATCAAGGTTCCACGTGGCTCCTTCCCTTTGTTAAATGAGATGCAAGTTTATGTGGTAGCAACAAATGCTTTTGGCCAGGCCACATCTAACCTCCTAGTGTTGGATCCTATTAAAACAGGTTAGAATTGGACTTCTGTACACTACTTAAAGGAAAACAAAATCAGGATCAAAATGGATTTAGCCTTGCATTAACCGTTTTATGTTTGTAAACATATTCAAGAACAGTGTATGTCATGTGTTTCATTTCTAGCTAAGTTGGATGCACCAGTGATTCAAGGGGTTGGAGCACAATCATTTGGATGCTTTGAGTACAAATGGAGTCTCTCATGTACTCAGAAGTGGATACAAAAGCACTTACATATAGAGATCAAAATGAAACCAGTGAATGAAAAGATTTATAACAAAGAACAGGTAACTCTCTCCAAATATTTCTACACTTTTTTGGTCATTTTTAAATACCCTCACACTGATTCCACACAAGATTTTTCCCCCTTTGGACTAGTACATTTACATTTACAGCATTTGGCAGGTGCCCTTATCAAAGCAATAGAGGGTTCAGGGCCTTGCTCAGGGGCCTGGTGGTGGCACCTTGGTGGACCTGGAATTCTAACTCACAAACTTCCAATCAGTAGTCTAATGCCTTAACCATTAAACTACCACTTCCCACAAGTACTACTATTACTATTAGGCAGAAACCAATATAAAAAAAACTATAGAAACCCAAATTTAAAAAGAATGTACATTTACAAAAAAGAGAAAAACTGGAAATCACTGGTCTATTAAGCTTTTATTCAGAAAAAAATATATATTTTTAGCATTTTGCCTAATTTGTTCATGTAATTCTTTTCAACAGTTCACTCGTAGATATGATAGCAAAGTTAAGGTGTGTGGTCTGCTTCATGGCATGAGCTATGAATCACAGATGAGGGTACGGTACCACAAGAGCAGCCCATGGAGTGAGTGGAGCAATGCTACAGTGGCTACTACACCCATGAAAGGTAGTTACAATTCAATTTTATAATAATAATTTTATCTTTATTATAGCTTAAATACTGTAAAAAAAAAAAAAAATTTAGTTATAACCTGGCAGTTTTAGCAAATGTGCAGATCTCATGAACATTTAGTCTGAATTCAGAATGTACAGAGTTCCCATGGCAGATATTGGCATAATTTAAGTTGTCTAGCCTTGGACCACTCTTTATAGTTTATTCATCATTTCATTTAGAAATATTGTTATTTTATATTTTAACCTAGCACCAGATGATATAAAGAACATGCCAGATCAATCCACCACAGATCAATGAATATGAAGTTCAGTCAGTTTTACCAGAACCTGGACCGAAATTCATGATGCTTGAAAGTGCAAAAAAAAATTAAATAATTTGTCACTGAAAATGTTCAATGCTAATATTAGATCCACATTTACTGTCAGATGAAATATTGAAAATGAAAATTGAAATAGAAGTAATAACAGAATATTTTCAAGCAGCAAATTCAGCACTTTGTTGAAAATTGTGGACATTCATTGAAAGTGTCTAGTGAGCCTCAGTCTAAAATGTTTCTGTAATCAAAGAATAGTGCAAAGGATACTGTATGTGAATACAGCTTTCTGTGAATGTAACACATATGTACACATTTATAGATTGTTATTTTTATGACAAATCAACTAATAGAAATTAATGACGAAATAAAATCCTGTAAATCTACCGCTTGTAAAATCTGTCCCTACCTTCTATTACTAGGCAAGCCACTTAAACATACCAAGGAACAAGATCACTAATATCACTGTTTCACTTTGTTCATAAGCAAGTAAATAAGAAAACAGATAAATTTGCATTTAATTTATCTTAGACTTAAAGTTGATTTATACTATAATTGCTTGTTGAACTAGCTTGCACCTCCTAGCTTGTTGAACTAGCTTGTCATCCTCAAGAACATATTATTTTAGACAATTAATGAAGTTATGGATGCAGTTAGTTATTTATAGATTCTGATCATAACCAAGATAGAAACCTTTTGCAGTCGAGAGCTGTTACACAGCATGTAATTGTGAACTCAATTCTATTTCACTAGCTTAATTTTTTACCACATGATTTTTTAATCAGAATTTTTAAGACCTGAATTTCAAAGAGGCGAATGTGGACCTGATATATTTTAGCATTTAGGAGTTGCATTGAAAATACTAAACAGAAGCAAATTGCATGTTTTTTAAAGCATGAGTTCAGATCAAGGTTCCATTTAAACAGCTTGTCATATCATCTATCCAGAGATCGCCCATGAATTGTATATTCATAAATCTCCCTCTTTGTGCTTATCAAATTCTCACACATCTTTCTAACTGTAAATTATTTAGAGTGCAGTATATGAGGTGATGAGAACAGCCTATGCTACAGTGTCTCTAAAAGCTTTACCTAATCACCAGTGCAACTAAAAGCCTTGATGTGCTGAATCAAGTGGTCTCTTTTCAGCTCCCACCGGCCGCCTAGTCACATGGCTGAAGCTACCGAGGCCAGAAATAAGGAATCAGGTGGCACAGCTGTTCTGGAAGGTGAGAACTCAACAAATACAACACCTTACAAGCTGTCCGAGATTGGCTAATATAGCTGAGATCTCTCTGTGCTCATCGATTTTTAGCTATCAGTTGTTTGTAGGTTTTAACAGCTACAGTGAGATTGTCTCCTGTATGAGTGGTGAAATTGTGGTATTACTAAACTGGATAAACAAACTTGTATAGCTGAACTATTTAATGTCATTCCTCGTAGAACTATTTCCTGTCATTTCAATTCTCTGCCTGATGTTCATGTCTCCCTTTGCTCTCTCAGCCATCTTTGCAGTTCCGTGCCAACAGTATGAATGTGTCTTACATCGTGTCACTTATGGGAGAGTTTACAAAGAAGAAAGAAACTGCATGTGTCACAGTTAAGCAATACTGCTCTTTCCAGATTCATGCAAAGGTCAGGAAGATCTACCTGACAGCCATGAATGAAGCAGGGAAATCCAACCCTACTGAAGTATCAGTGTACAGACGAAGAGGTAGCGACAGCATTTAGACACAGCACTGGTTGTCAAGCATATTATGAAGATATTGGCCATTTTGTAAAACCAAGCAGAGGCAAGTATTTCATTCATAAATTCATGTCAATTTTCTATGATTTCCAGGAATGGACCCTGTCCCTTCTCTAAAAATACTTCCACAAACTGAAGAGTCTTTGTTAGTCCAATGGAAAAGCCCAGATACCTCAGCCATTAGTGAATATGTGCTGGAGTGGAAAGCACTATGTGGGACAAACTCAAATCATGTCTCTTTTGAAATTATGGGAGGAAATCAGACCAGCTTTGTAGTATCAGGTACATCAAAAATTCAAACCATCATCTTGCCATTTTTTTAAGATCTCAGTGTATGTTTGCTTACAATAAAGCTCAAATGAACTGTATTTTTGTGTCCATTTTAGGTCTTGAACCTTACATACCTTATGAAATTTCATTGTATCCCAAGTATGGCGGTGGTATTGGTCGGCCCTACAGCACTATGCAGTACACAAAAGAAAAAGGTTAATGTTTAACTGAAAATTGTGATTGAGGGCAAATAAATGATTAGAGGAATATATCATATTGATAATGATACAATACTTCCCTCTAGTGGGCTTTCCAAGAGTTTGGGCCTACCTATTTGATACTCCTCTTTCTACTACTACTACTACTACTACTACTACTACTACTACTACAAATAATAATAATAATAATAATAATAATAATAATAATAATAATAATAATAATAATAATAGTCTGTTGCCACTATCAGTTGAAAGGACAGAATTCCTAGTACATATCATAGACTACTCATTAATTCATTCATAATAATAATAATGAGCTGCATTAATAATGGTTGTTCCTTATATCACAGCCCCCTCCATATCTCCAAAATTGGAGATTGGAAAGATCACACCTACTTTAATTGAAGTTTCCTGGAATGAGATCCCATTGCATCAGAGGAATGGACTCATTACTGGCTATAGGATTTTCTACAGTGATGAAAAAAACAATACGGGAGGTTTGCTAAATAAAATTGCTACGCAGTTTCTTTTTTACTTAATAAAAAAGTTTATTTTACAATTTCTCATTTGTCCTTCTCATGTAGTTATAGACGCTGTGAACACAACCACACACATGGTGCTTAAAGATCTCTATCCTTTCACTATCTACAAACTCTTCCTCATGACAAGTACAAATGGTGGCAGTGTGAATGGGTCCACTACCACAGTGAAAACTGTGTCTATTGGTATGGATTACAGAATATTTTGTGTAGGATTATTTATAGCAAGATAATAATAAATAATTCATAAAGCCCTCTTTTGCTTTTGTTTTGCTTTCAGATGTCTTTGAGATCTTTTTGATTGTCATTCCAGCATGTGTTGGATTGGTACTTTTGTCCTTTGCGTTATTTGCCTGTTTTGGCAAACAAAAGTGGTGAGTCTTCACAAAAAGTAATTTTTATAATTTATTACATAATTGGGAGAACTGCTTTACAGTACTCCACTGTTTATTATTTAAAGGATGAAGAAGTATTTGTGGCCAGTGATTCCAGACCCTGCCAACAGCAATATTAAAAAGTGGACTGCAGCTGATTCTTTGGAAGTATGTCCAGTTATTTTTTTGCATGTGGTACAGCATGAAGAAGCAATTACACTATTACAAATTAATTTTCTAAGGTGTAAATGGTGTAATTCTTTAAATAGTAAATAGCTTTATATTTCTATGTCCATAACATTTCTTTAGATCATGACAGGGCGTGTTTTCTTATATGAAAATTATTTTACCTTTAACAACATGCCATGAAGTATTTAATCCTCTTATGCAACCTCTTCAACAACAGAAGTTTGTTGTTTTATATATGGAAGGAGTCTCTGTTTCAACACTTCACTGAGTTTTCTGCCACAGCATTAGGAACAGAATTTATGAACTATTGTGTCTTGTACACAGTCCATAACATGTACATTTTACATTTCAAATGTGTTATTTGTCATTACTGTATGTGGTATTTTGTAATTAATTTAAAATTAACATACTTGGCAAATCGCTCTGATATAAGAAGAATAATTCAGACATTAGGAAATGGATCACACATGATTATTTTCCTATAACGCCACAGATTGTTCATATTAACCATACAGTTAAATATACCAATCTTGTCAAATTTATCTAAAATGTCACTTTTTTCCTCCAAAGTTCACGCCGCCCTTTAAAGAGGTCAAGGATCCTGTGCTGATGTATCTCTCCCATGTAAGTCTTCTAAGCCTGCCTGAGAAAGAGTTATTGAAAGGAGACAAGAACATCAAGAGTGGCAATTGGTCGTATAATGGGAAAAGTGTTGATGCAGGCCATGATGATTCATCCAATGACTCGGAAACCTTTGACTCAGAGCAGCAGAGCGAGTCTGTGCCTTATGCTACAGTTGTCTTTGCTGGGTCATATCGACACCAGCCTGTCCCTCCTCCAGTCTATTTGCGCTCAGAGTCCACTCAACCTCTACTGGGGGAAGAGGAACCTTCTAGTCCTCGTTCATATGAGAAAATGTCGAGCCAGTCCGATCTCCATGATGTAGATCACTTTTTAACATTTCACAAGAATTTACATGCTGATGAAGAAAAGGCTTCACTTTGGGGTGATTTCCCTATGCTCAGGTCTTTGGAAATTAACACTAAGGCATAAAATTCAATGTGTGCATTAATACACGGTGCAGTTATTTAAAAAAATGGTTAAATGATTTCTTGGTGGATAACAATCGTTTTTGTATCATCTTGCAGTACATTTTGACCTTGTGATCCTATTCTTTAGCAGCTAATAATGTGAGGCAAACTATTAAACTATTATAATATAGTTCCCCACTATATTATGCACAAGGTAATTATTGTAATATGTGCATTAGCAAAGTGTTAAGTACGATTTGGTTAGAAATCCAGATTTCAGCAAAGACTGTCTGTCACAGCATTGTCACAACTGTACAAGATGTATGTGATTGACCAATTATTCAATCTGTCCATGCACTGATCTATAAAATATGATATAATAATTTAATAAACCAAATTAATTTTGGGTGAATCATACATTAGCCTGCCCACTGTGACATGCTGTGAAATGAAAGCATAATTTAATTCAGGCATTTTATGACTTAGAGGTTATAGTTGATTGGGCTTGCGGTTACTCCGTGCTTCTATATTCTTGTGCAGCACTATTTTGTCAGACTTTATATGATAAATCTCAACTAAAATATCCAATTCAGCCAATCTTGACAGTCATTGGTGCCAAATGGATTGAGAGATAGCATAGTAACATGTGCAGGTGTAAAATAGTGCATGTTAATACTTATTGTTAATAAGTGGTTAATGGCTCCGAAAATATTTATCTGCTTGTCCTTCTAGGCTTAAGTGTTGTTTGACTCATTACATTTACTTTTACTCGTTTGGCTGATGTTCTTTCAACAAAGCAACTTGACACTGAGACAGGATACAAATTGAGCAGTAGGGGTTAAAGGCCTTGCAAAAGGTGGCATTGGCAGTTTGGATGAACCAGGATTTAAACTCTCAACTCAAACAGTATCCCAACATTTCAATCACAATCTACCTCTGCCAAACTACAGCAGATCATAATATCATGTTATTGAGGTTTGAAAAAAAATACATGTTTTTTTGGAATGTATAAAGTAACATTTGGTGCTCATCAATGCTCTGTATTAGGGTCTCTTATGATTTCACTCTACATATATACTAATAATTAATGTATGGGTTTTTTCCCTATTAAGCCAAGTTAAAATATTGTATTATTATTATTATTATTATTATTATTATTATTATTATTATTATTATTATTATTATTATTATTATTATAGGGGCATGGTGGCTTAGTGGTTAGCACGTTCGCCTCCCACCTCCAGGGTTGGGGTTTGATTCCCGCCTCCGCCTTGTGTGTGTGGAGTTTGCATGTTCTCCCCGTGCCTCAGGGGTTTCCTCCGGGTACTCCGGTTTCCTCCCCTGGTCCAAAGACATGTATGGTAGGTTGATTGGCATCTCTGGAAAAATTGTCCGTAGTGTGTGATTGCGTGAGTGAATGAGAGTGTGTGTGTTCCCTGCGATGGGTTGGCACTCCGTTCAGGATGTATCCTGACTTGATGCCCAATGACGCCTGAGATAGGCTCCCCGTGACCCGAGCGGTAGAAAGTGAATGAATATATATATATTTTTAGTAGTAGTAGTAGTAGTAGTAGTAGTAGTAGTAGTGATATTCATTTTCTACTAATTAATGATAAGCATGATTAATGAATGAATGAATTAATGAGTTGTCTATATGTACAAGGCATTCTGTCCTTCAACTGATGATAACTATGTTAACATAAAGACTATGTTAACACACGCACACTATATATGCCTCTACATAGGTTTATTCTGACTCCAAGCCATATAAAACACTGCAAAAGAAATGTGCGCTTTATTAAAATTATGTTCCTCTATTCATTTCATTTGACTCTAAGTTTTAGCAGGTTGGAAATTAACATAACTAATCTTTGTAATTTAAATTTTTTTAAATAGAATTTTTTTTTAATATTTTTTTACATGTTAAATTGCTCATATTGCTCATATTGTTTGCCTGTTGATTTACTGATCTATATAAAACTACCTTATATAGTGATACTTA
Organism: Tachysurus fulvidraco; assembly: GCF_022655615.1. Lineage (NCBI taxonomy): Eukaryota > Metazoa > Chordata > Actinopteri > Siluriformes > Bagridae > Tachysurus > Tachysurus fulvidraco. The sequence continues at coordinate 15,769,590 of NC_062520.1, read as the reverse complement.
TATAGTACAAATGTTAGATAAATACATTTGACTTGAGTAGAGATTAGCAAACTTAACAAGCTTTGTACTTGGTAACGAGCTTTAAAGACTATGGATTCTTATGAGCAGTTATCAATATGTGCTTTAATCAATAAATTGAAAAATTAAACACTAGTTGTCTGATTTTCAAGTATATCCATCCCTTGGCCTGCCTCACACATAATGCCTACAGGTGTACCAGTTCTCTACCACTTCTGGACATAAGGATTTAAGTGCTAAAGAATAAAAGACTTCATTGTGGGTGGACTTTCCTATACATGTTCCTATTTTGGAGGGTACGGTTTACTGTGAAAAACATTCACAGTAAAATCAATGACTGCATTTCACACCTGTCATAAAGAGCCACAGTTATGTAATACAAATCAATCTTTCTCATAGCCAAGGAGTTGAAAATTAAGCAAAGTTCCTTTTTGTTGTAGTCAATCAATATAATGGACTGTAGAGTTGAAACAGATATACAATGAACAACCAATTCAGGCACAGTGCAATAAAGTTATCTGAGTTATTCTGTTCAGGTTGAATAAATGCAGCACCTTTTACCTTTGATTTCATTTAATTGAAGAACATAAGAGTGGATACGATTTTTTCTTTCAGTGGTTTAGTTAGCTCTAAAAAAAAGTGCCCAATTAGCATTAAAAGTAAGCACTGCCTGGTGCTGTTACTCATGCATTAGTAAACATCTCAGAAGTACTAGACCGTTCCTGCTTTGCTTTGGAGGTACTACATTTTAAAATCAGAAAAAACTGCATAAATAAATGTGTAAAAACATCACGTAGACTTATTCAGTATTACAGGTAAATGACATGGAAAATGGTTTTATTTGGAAATATATATTACACTGTTTTGCTTTCTAATGAAAACTACTTTTTAAAAGCAAATTTTTAATTGCTACCATATTTTGCCGGTATCCTAGTTTAAGGTCCTGGGTTTTCACAAGGACCAAAACTTTACGGTCTGTAAGACTAGTGGATTACTGACAAATTATTGACACATTATTATATATACAGGTACATCTCAAAAAAGTAGAATGTTGTGGAAAAGTTCATTTATTTCAGTAATTCAACTCAAATAGTGAAACACGTGTATCAAATAAATTCAGTACATACAGACTGAAGTAGTTTAAGTCTTTGGTTCTTTTAATTGTGATGATTTTGGCTCACATTTTGACAAAAACCCACCAATTCACTATCTCAAAAAATAGAATATTGTGACATGCCGATCAGCTAATCACCTCAAAACACCTGTAAAGGTTACCTGAGCCATTAAAATGGTCTCTCAATTTGGTTCACTAGGCTACACAATCATAGGGAGGACTGCTGATCTGACAGTTGTCCAGAAGACCCTTTACAAGAAGGTTAAGCCACAAACATTCCTTGCCAAAGAAGCTGTTCACAATCAACTGAGAGAACCGCAGCCTTGAGAAGCTTGTCAAGCAAAATCAATTCAAGAATTTGGGTAAGCTTCACAAGGAATGGACTGAGGCTGGGGCCAAGGCACCAAGAGCCACCACACACAGAAGAGTCAAGGAATTTGGCTACAGTTGTTGTATTCCTCTTAAGCTACTCCTGAACCACAGACAACATCAGAGGCATTTTAGCTAAGGAGAAGAAGAACTGGACTGTTGCCCAGTGGTCCAAAGTTCTCTTTTCAGATGAGAGCAAGTTTGTATTTCATTTGAAAACCAAGGTCCAAAAGTCTGGAAGAAGGGTGGAGAAGCTCATAGCCCAAGTTGCTTGAAGTCCAGTGTTAAGTTTCCACAGTCAATGTCATCTGCACGTGTTGGTCCACTGTGTTTTTTGAAAACCAAAGTCACTGCACATGTTTACCAAGAAATTTTGGAGCACTTCATGCTTCCTTCTGCTGACCAGCATTTTAAAGATGCTGATGTCATTCCAGTTTTTAGAAAGAGACCAAAAACTACAGATGAGCTGAAGGCCAATGTCAAAGAACCCAGGGCTTCCATACCACCTCAGCAGTGCCACAGACTGATCACCTCCATGCCATGCCGCATTGAGGCAGCAATTAAAGCAAAAGGAGCCCCAACCATGTATTGAGATTGCATACAGTAAATAAACAGACTTTTCAGAAGGCCAATGATTCACTAAAATGTTTTTTTATTAGTCTTATGAAGTATTAAGGGTTTTTTGTTAAATATGGGTCAAAATCATTACAATTAAAAGAACCAAAGATACTAAGTACTAACTACTAAGTCTGTGTGTACTGAATTTATATAATACACAAGTTTCAATATTTGAGTTGAATTACTGAAATAAATTAGCTTTTCCACGACATTTTAATTTATTATTATTATTATTATTATTATTATTATTATTATTATTATTATTATTATTATTATTATTATGTAGTCTTCCTTACAGACGGTGGCAGTGCTGTACCGTGACAGATATAGACACAGAAGAAGAAACAGGCAAAGATGGCTGCCTCCGTTCAGTGAAGGGGACAAAATACACGTTTAGACTCTTGTAGACCACATAATATTATAATACAACTGTAAAGACAATGTTTTTAAAACACAGCTTGATGTCAGCGGCATCGGCAGTGCGAACATGGAGTGTTGTGTCGTGTGTGAAACACGGTGGTGGTGTAGTGCAGCTCGGTCACTGCAGCTCCAGGGGACAGCAGCGCTGTGGCTACTTCACCTGGATGGCGTCGGGTTCAGCTAAACGTATGTCCGTATTCTCCAGTATTGTGTCAGAGAAGATCGTGTGCATTGGCACAGTTATGTCACCTGGTTAGTGTACATCAGGAGTCTATAACCTTTTGTCCCTCCGACATGATTTCTTTATCCAAACTACTTCAATTTGTGCTTATAAATGTAAGTTTATATAACGCTACCATGTACAACCTTGGTGCTAGCTGTGTGTGAAAACATTGATGAACTGTGTGATGCGCGTACACGTGCGGGACGTGTGATGCGCGTACACGTGCGGGTCATGATATGTCTGGGGTGTCAGAACACCGGAAATGGGCGGGGCGTCTGTGGATTTGATTCGAATAAAATGTAAACAGGTTTAATGAGTTAATTTGTTTTTATTGATATTCTCTATAACGTAGGCGAGCGACGTGTTGAAGTCTCCTGGTGTACATGCTCATTTTACACCAGCTAGTTTGATCTGAGACTTTAATAAATAGATTATTAGGTTCAGTTGCTTCAGATGTGTTAATGCTTGTCTTTATGTATACAGTACCGTTATGTGCCACTAAAGGGTGCTCAAGTCATGTGGGTATTTTTAATTGTTGTTATTCTCCATAAACAAATGTTATTTCTTTAGGTGTGTAATGCAGCACATAATGCAGCTCGTAATGCAGCCCGTAATAGAACCACCATCAAAATTGTAGTTGTTAGGTGTTGAATTCTTTTATTGGTGCCTTATCTTCAAATAGCCAGTCATTGTTTTATATGTCCATAAAATTGAAAATGTCCTCTATTGGGAGCTTTGGTGTGGGTGATTTATTTGATGGCTGTGATGTGACTTGGGACTGTATTATGTGTATTGGGAATGTTTGTGTATTATGTCTCATGACTGGTCTCATGACTGTCTTTATCTAGCTCAATCTCACAAGAAGTACAGAAAGTTCAGAGGTTGCTTAATATCACAAAATCTACATTACCTATTGGTTTCTGAAATTTATGTTATTGATATCATAATCAACAATGAACATTCCCATTCTTAGAGTATTTTATTACATACATATTAATATGTTAGTGGTGTGAGTAGGCTCATGTTTACGGATATAAACCTCCAATTGTCTTTACACTGATATGGATAAACTCACACCCACAGCCCGTTGTGATTGGGATTGCAGTGAAAATATCCAATTGGACATGTTTTACAATCACGCTTGATGAGTAAATGTAATATTTGCATCATAATAAAGAACCAATTTAAATGTTAATGTTACATTCCACACATCCATCCACATACAATGGGGTATTGTTGCTGTAGTAAAGAACATAATACATTTATTTATATTTGGATTGATTGATTTATTGATCATTGCTACTTGACTGAAAGCATAGAGGTGCACATGAGAGCTGCTGAAGAAGCCTGCTGGAGGTTTACTGTACTAAAATGATGAGAAATGTAGACCAGGATGTATAAGACATAAGGTTTCAATTTCCCTTTGTTTTCATTGTGTGATAGTAGATGCCTTAAAAAGGATCACGAAAATGTTGGGGTTTTTTTTCCCCCCGATCTCTTAATGACAATGAAAGTAATTCCTTCAGATGAGAGGATGAGTTTTATCAAACTCAGCAGCTGAATCGTTGATTTTAAGCAGTGTTTTGATGCTTTGAGGTGCAAGCTTTTGTATGCTGTGCAACTGTAGACGCTAGACTGAAGTGAGACAACTAGATCCAGGTGAAAATGTAGTAAAAGACATTTTGACATTTCAGCCCTTCAGTTTTACATGTATGATAAATGTACTCGAATGAGTCTTTAAAAAGTCTCATTGTACTTAGAGCCGTTATTCTTTTCAGCCAGATCTTGGTGTACTTCTTGCTATAGCACCACAGACAGGATTACATAACGTGCAAATAAACAACAATGTAAGACTTTTGTGTACATTAAAATACACAAGACTGTTCACTATAACTATACAGTATAAAAATTAAGGATTTTTCAAAATCCTGCTTTCTGATAGGGAAAAAATATGAAGAAAGGTTCAACAATTGTGTTAAAAAAAAAACAGGTGATTGATGGAGATGGGACTTGAGAAGTTACTTCTCTCTTCTAATCACAGTGTTTGCTCAGTACTAATAGTAACAAAATGTCACACCCTCCTTAGAAACCATTAAATTGTGCACAGGAGCATTGTCATGCTCTTGGTTCTTTGGATTGGGGCTCTTGGTTCCTATAAATTTTAACAGCATTATAAATGATATGCCGGAAAATTGTCTACTTCAACATTTTGTGGCAACAGTTTGGGGAAGATCTCCAAAGAGGTTTGATTGATAGATTGAACTTTTGACCTTGTTTTATTTATTATGAATATAGGATTTGGAACTGTATTGGGAATTAAACCAGGTTGTGAATGGAACACTGTTCTGTGCCCATGTCTAAAACCCACTACTTAAGTAGTTCTGGGCTGAACATTACAGTGGCTAAGATTACTAAGACTGAAGCATAGATGTTGCCCTAATATTGTAGCAGCAATGTTGTATGGAAAGTAAAACTGTAAAGAGTAAATCAAGGTATAAAATCTTAAATCTGTTACATAGATATTGTAAGAAATGATCCTGTGTGACTTAGTTACAAGCCATGTAAATTTAAATCAAAAAGGTCTATAGAATTAAAAATAAATGAATAAAGGTTAAAGGGGTACATTTAAGGGATATATAAAGGATGGTGTTACTGCAACTACCTAATTTTATTTTTACTTGTAAACCAACTTTGGTGACATGAGAGAACTCAACACTCAAGTGGGAGTATGGAAAGGATGTGGGCTACCAAGTCACTTCCACCACCTCCACACCAACCCTTTCTGAGCCGCTTTCCTTTAGTGTCATGACACTTTGGTGTCAGACTTAGCTTTAATCAAATATTTTCTCATTACTTTTTTACTCATTTACCGTGTTGGCCTAGTTTGCTTGACATTTCAACAGAATTGCTCATTAAAATATCACTCTTGTCTAGAACACAGTCATCATTCGGCAAACACGGGCATCACCACAGTTTTTCTCTCTCATTTGTGAAGTCTGGTACGTTATATTTAAACTGTTTGCATTTATTTCAGGAAATGAATCCTGCACAAGCCAGCCAGTGAGACAGTATGCCCGAGCTGCCCAAAAAAAGTCAGGTAAGGTTGTGTAAAGGTGAAGGGAAATTGATCAGGGCTGGTATGTATACAAATTCTTGATGACAAGGATATTCATGCAAATATTTAGGCTTTAAAAGGATTTTAAAGAAGTAAGTGTTTAGGAGTACTTAAGGGATATCACACGAGGCTAGAGACTCAGAGACTCACTCCTTCCTTGCTCTGTGACATGCAGTTGATCGATGATGAAGCTTTGTCATACTGAAACATGATTGGGGCTCTTGGTTCCTGTGATTTTCATCAGAAATTTTTGACAGCATTTTGAAAGATATACAGGACCATTGTGTACTTTAAAACTTTGTGGCAACATTTTGGGGACAATCTCCAATGAGGATTGATTGTAAGAATTAATTTTTGACTTATAAGTCTTAAATAAAAATTGTGGACCTATTGGCAAAAGCAATAATGAAAACAGTCACCAGTTTATACAGTCACCAGTTACAGTAGTTGATCATTTTATGTGTCAGCTTTCTGTATTTTTATTTATTTTTTATTTATTAAATGCTCTAATTTGTGCCTATCATTTTGATGGCATAGAACATATTTTCATCATCTCCTGGAAACCAAAATCTGCCCTGTTTTTGTTTTGTTGTTCAGCTTTAAAGATTGTGTTTGGCTGCACTGGAAATTGCATTTGAACACAGAATGATTATTAACCTAAAGTAAATATGGAGTAGCTAGAAGTGTGAACAGCTTACTTCTTGTGCACTTCTCTTGGCCCATAATACAGAAATGAGGTGCGACTGATGGATTTATGGCACTGTGATTGTTATACTTCATGCTTAAGATTGATTTACTTCTACAATGAACTTTTACTTCTCAATAAGAGTTACTCTGAGAACCAGCTTTCAACTCCAAAGTCTACTTAGACTGAGGTTATTTCTGTCCATGTTATTCCAGAGCTTCATATATACCAGCCCTTATTATTATATTTCATCTATTATTTATTCAATGTGAACATTAGTGCTTGTGTTAATAAAATTCATTTAATCTCAAAACAGAATTTCAGAGTCAGCTACAAGACCTGCCAGCATCAATGCTGAAACTAGAATATACTTCGGTTCCACTGGCTCACACGTACGTTTGATATTTACTATTGTCCAGCTTATCATTAGTGGTATTATGTGCATCCTGTTTTGGGACATGGAGCAAGGCCAATGAAAAAAGATGCAAACTTTTACATCAAAGGCCCTGCAGATATGTCCCTATGTGTTTTGGTTAACATATAAAACTTATGTATGAAGGATAAACTGTAAGCATGAGCCTTTCCAACGCTATACAGTAGTATACTGTATACCATTCCTGGTTTTGTGCAGTTGCTTTTTCACACCATAAAGTGTAAATAAAGAGAGTACAGGTGCTGAATTCTTGCAGAAGAATCATGCATAAAAATCTCAGAGCTAATATAAGACCAACAGTGAGATTCTTTGTGGCAAGATCTTAGGATCAGCAATTTATGTAAAGAGAACTGGGCAAATGCATCAGCAAAACAGCCTGATATGAGTAATGAAACATTACACCGAAGGGTTAAACTTCAGACTTAGATTAGTCAGCTCAGGCTTCAGGAACTGTTACTGCTTTATTTACTTCAGGAACTATTAAAGATTATCACACAGAGAACAAACTAGTTTTTATTTATATATATATATATATATATATATATATATATATATATATATATATATATATATATATATATATATATACACACACACACACAAAAAGCAGTTGTTGACCTGCACAATCAGGCTACGGATTAAGAAAAAGCATTGAAATATGATTGCGTATAATTAGGGCAATAAGATCAAATCTTAAACTTAGTCTAAACTTTTTAACAGTGGTTGATTATGTAGTAGAAGGAGAAGTAGTAATAATATCACAGATTCCTTGGCACACCAAGAGAGCTTGAGCAGTTGGACTGGAAATAGTATTGGGCAAATGTTGCTTCACACAAACAGCTCTGTGTGTTGTAACTAGCTAGGAATAAACCAGTTTTGGTACTTTTGAATAAAGGACTTGAATGGTATACATTTTTGTCTATTATCAGACTTTAGCAGAATACATATAAAAACAATAAGGCTAGTCTGAAAAAGTTGTACCTCCTTGATGTCTTACCCAAATGTTCCTACATCATATGATTTCAGGGTTGATGGTGTGGTGAAGAAACTTCTCTCACTGGAGCTTGCAAGTCATGTATGATACACTGATTTTATCATTCTGTTGTTATCATTTTGTTCATTTATATGGAATATAAATTAGTTCCATGTTTTCAAGTATTATATGACTAAAATATCAAACTAACAATGTCTACATCCAGAGTGAACGACTCCGCCTTAAAGAGAAAGAGCTGATTGCAAAGGTTCAGAGACATGAAAATGATCGCAGCTCAACAGAGGTTAAGGGTAGGTTCCTGTTTTTTGGTGTGTTTTTTTTTTTCTGTTTCCCAGTATGATTAGCAGAACATTCCTCACTTCGTTTGCGGTATGTCTCAGACTGATGTTGCTTCACTGAATTTCCTGTACTTTCCTATCTTGCATTATAGTGGCCATTCTAACAGCAAGAATACGCAATTTTCAGGAGCACTTACAGAAGCACTCTAAGGTAAGTGTCAGAGAACATACGTATGCAACCTTTCTGCTCTGTTTCGTTAAAGTTGTGAGAACATGTCACACTCTACCTTGATTGCAGCCTCAGCGTGAAACAGGATATCCTGTGCACACACTGAGTGAAGAATACATCTTACATCGATATGGATGTGAAATAGTCAGCTCCAAAATGATTAACATCTTTACATGGAATGAGCAAAAAAGGTTCAAATAAACATTTCACAGAAATAGTCCAATATTTTTGGAGCTGACAGTATACATGGACTGATATTGTTGTAGTTATTTATTATAGATATTGTTGTAGTTATTTATTATAGATATTGTTGTAGCTGCACCATACCCACATCTTACCCCTCTGACTATTTTTGTGTCAGGACAAAGCTAACAAGAGGTGGATGTTGATGAGCATTGACCGCAGGAAGAAATTGCTCAAATACTTGAGAAGGTCACGATACGATGCTTTTGAGAAGGTCTGTGCAGAACTGGGGATCACATACACCTTCCCACCAGAGTATTACAGACGGGCAACCAGACGCTGGCTGGCTAAGAAAGCCCTCTGCATCAAGGTAACACACTGTTCTATTATGTAATGACTTTCACACAAGTTTCTTCAATCATTCATTTCCCCTTATTTTTTCTATTTGTATTTTTTTTCTGTGTTCATTTTAGGTCTTCAAAGAGGTCCAGAAAAAAAAGGCAGAGAAGAGAAATAAGGCTCTAGCTCAGAATAACCCTAGGATCACAACATCTAACTCTACAGAATCCCAGGGGACTCCAGTATAACAAAATCCACAAAAATCAAAAAAATGTCTTACACTTTAATATCATGCAATATAACTAATAAAACCTGCAGAGAACTAAATGCTGAAGAGTCTGACATCTTGTGTTTTCTTTTTTAATGTGGTACCAAATCTAATGTTCCTTATTTATTTTGATTTGTGCTAAACATTAGTAAAAACGAGTGCAATGTAAATATATTTCATCTATCACTATTTTTAAATGCATCATTCTGTGCACTGGGTTACATGGGAGCCGTTTTGATCAGATAGTGCATATCACGCTGACTAATAAAAGGTTGAGGCAGCTGCAGCTTGATGCATTTGTGGTTGTGGTTAGATACTACAGCTTTGCTATGCTGTTTTATGTTTTATATTTATTCCTTATTATAAGCAGTGAATGGCAGTCCAATGTATACGGTCAGTGTATTCATTAACTGGACCCTGTGTATGTTTATGGTTTAATCATGAGGTTGGTCACATTGCCTCATGCTCTGGGTGAATATGATGTTACTCTTATGATCAACCTACTATGAGGTTTGTACAGGGCTTCAGAAACGTTGCAGGCGTGGTGTCAACTTCCTTTTGTGTTCAAAGATTTAGATCGAGAGGCTCGAGAGTAGCAGACGTGGTAAGTGCCTTCTCTCCGTGTTTGATTTTCTTGTTTTCTAATTTATTCTACTCTACTGTGTTTAGTATGCTTATAGACATTAAATTAGTTGTAGACATTAAATACATAGTTAACTTGCTGTTACTCTACAACTGACTTACTTTTACCAATTAGTCCCATATAACATTTTCATCATACGTTTTATAACAAGCCAGTGATATACACGTTAACTACAAGAAAGATGGTGGTTATGTGGCTATCTTTTATTTGTGTATAGGCAATTTACATTTTAACAGACTGAATTCACTAGCATCTTGTTACTTTGAGTTCATTATATATCATCACCTTAGTTTTGGCTTTTTGAGAATTTCATCAATTACTGTTTTTTTTGTTTGTTTGTTTGTTTGTTTACTTTAAAATTTGAAACATTTTACACCGTTGCACAGCGTACCAGTTCATCATGTCAAACCCAGTCATTACTCATCAGCCTGGTTCAGCTTCCTACGGCACCAATGTGCAGACAGGAGAGTGGAGCACAGGCCTCTGCTCATGCTGTAGTGACCTGCTGATCTGTGAGTATCTCACACTAGTGAAAACCCAGCATGTATGTGTGAACGTATGAGGAATGGAAATACTGGACCTCAAAACTGACCACCTGTTGTATAGAGTGTAGTAGAAAAGTCCCCCATTTTTTTTATTAAATAAATAAAAACTACATCACTTTCCATTTAAATGTTAAAGTAACTGTAGCTAGCAGAAATCAAGTAAACATAAAATGGGGTAAAACATTACCATTTGTTCAGTTATTCAAGCTAATTTAAACAGTTTATACTCTAAAATATTACAGCACATTTTTTAACCTTGTTCAAAATTATATTTCTGTTTTTTTATATTATGTTTAGATCCAAAGATGTCTTATTTTACAAGTAAATCATGTAACAGTCTACATACTTTTAATCAGATTAGCATCTTTGTGTAGAAAGTTTAGACATTTTCTGTGTTCATCAGCCATATTGATCATGTAATGAAATGAAATCTTTGAATATATAATAATACAGTGGTATAAATGTGATTTATATGTATATGTGAATTATATTTCTAAAAACAGAAGTACATCAGTGGTTTACGTGTGGACCCTATACATTACAGTGTTAAACATACAACTGTTACAGACCGGAATTTTCACTTCTCCATTCAAAGTGGTCCATTCACAGCAATGTTGTAGAATATATTACAGGTCATTTTTAATAGGATGTTTGTCCATTCTCACTTACTCTCTCAATACCGCTTTACTTTTTTAGGTGCCCTTGGTTGCCTCTGTCCAATTGCAGTGGGCTGCTACGCAGCAAACAAGTATGGTGAGAACGCTTGCCTAGCATGTGTTCCTGGAGGCATGGCCGCTATGAGGACACACATGAGACTGACTTATGGCATCCAAGTGAGTGTTCCCTGATTTATGAAATGTCCTGCCCAGAGACTGTTAGAGTTTGTTCATAAATTAAATTAAATTGACTGTCATTCATCTTTTTTATAGGGTACAATATGCAATGATGCCCTGATGACTTGCTGCTGTGGAATATTTGAGACTTGTCGAATGGCCAGAGAGATTCGCATTAGAAATGGAGAGGCCTAATATTACTGTAATTTTGTGCTTTGTAGCAAATAACCCCATCACTGCAGACTATACTGTAGATTTGTATTGTCCTTTCTTTTATTCAGATTTGTAAGAAATATTTTTTAGGTGTTTTACCAGCCTGCTATACATTTAACATAGATTACTCATTTTGAAGGTGTTTTCACACATTTCCATGCATTTTACAAAACTTGTGAGGATCTATGTTAAATGTGTACATTTTGGAAAAGCTTCATTTTTTATTTTTTTATATTGTTTTGTTTTTTTTTTTATTTTGGACAGCTCTACTTTAAGAAAACTTAATATATGTACCCAAACATGTTGAAATGTTTCACTCTGTGCATATATTTTTGACAGTATTTGACTTTTAATGACCTAATAAAAAGACATTATTTTCCCAGCAGTGTTAGCATGAGCAGAATTCACCCGTATCAGGTGCTCATTTTTAATGTCATGAGTGACTTTTATATCTGCGAATGAGACTGAGATTGATTTGAAACTGATCATATAATCGTATGCTAATCAAAGTAATAAATAGTCAAGTCAAGAAGCTTTTATTGTCATTTCAACCATATGTAGTTGATGCAGTACACCGTGAAATGAAACAACCTTTCTCCAGGACCATGGTGCTACATGGAACAAAAATGAAGCTAAGTATGTTCACAGGCATCAAAGCTACAAGTAAACTCTTCTTCAAGGGTTGTCTAGATGGTTACTAAGGTTTTATACCTTTTTCTAATATGTCAAAGAAGGCTGGAATTTACCATATAAGTGACTCAATAAATGTGTGAGAGAGAGAAAGAGAGAAAAAAGAAAGAATTTTAAAAAAAATTATTATGAAGACTTTTTTAAAGTTATATGCTACTTAGTCATTTGCTTAGCTTAGTGTCATCATGGTGTAATCATGAATCACATTATACCGGGAAACATCAGGACTATTTCATATGACTAATCTCATTAAAGATCTCAGATTGTTAGTGAACCATATGTCAAAAACTGCATAATTAGTTTCACTTTGGAAATCTCCTCAACATTGTTCCAAAATTTGAGACACTTAAACATTATTTTTTCTTTTTCAGTTTGGCAATGTTATTTGTAATAAAATGAGGGATACAGCAGTGACATCCAGGAAATGGATTTTTAAAAAAGTGCATCAATACTAAGTCAACGAGTGCCATTTGTAAATGTACAGGTAGAACATACTAGTAGCGATTGAGTTGATGTACCTTAATGGCAACATGAGCCAGAAGGATCAACTCCAGAGGAGTTGAGTTTAGTAGAGTTGAAATGGCAGAGTGACATAAACAACTCTTTTCATCAGTCATCAAGAATCTGCGTATTTTTCCAGAGGGAAATGGATGAAATTTGAGGTGAGTGAAAGGGATTTCTGAAAGCACATTTTGAAACCTCTGTTCTGGATGCGTTTATTGTACAGTGATTGTACTGGTGGAAAATTATGTTTAATCACTTATCACACTTTGAACACAATCTGTTCCATGGATTGTGATCCCTCTGCTTTTGTTATTTTATAAAACATAAATGTTTCTGCAGAAAGAACATAATAGATCCAGAAAGTCTTAGAGGTCCATTGACATTAAAAATTTATCATATTTATACCTTTAAATTAAACCCAAAACTAGGGAAATGTTGAAATCTGTAGGACTGTGGGCCCTGGGATTGGATTCTCACACCCTTGTTGTAGTGCAACAATGCAAATGCTACCATCCACTTGACTGACAAACAGCTCTGTCACCTTCAGAATTATTAGCATCATTCATGAAAATGAAAATGGACTGCATTTTGTGGTAAGTTCCAAGGAAGGGGTTCATTTGTGCAACACTGTCAAGTTAACAGATTTTAAGTAATCAAAACTGGGCTGTTTTGAATCTCTGTTCTTTAAATCATTCTTTATGGTTAACTGCTGATAGTTATTTTCCCCTTGGTGGAAAATATAGATGCATCTTTTAATAAGTTTAGGAAAAGTGTCATTTGTGCTATATATTTGCATTCATATTCTAGCCACAACAACCCTGGGAAAATATAAAGCCAATTTAATTGATCGCCAGTCACAGCTTCAGTGTTGAGGCACACCATAGTCTAGCTTGTTCTGTCTATCTGTAAATTACAGGCAGGGATATCATAGTTATTCAGTATAACTAAACTATAAAGTTAGATTTTCAAGGCACAAACAGTTCACATTTTCAGATATGACTAAACACGCCATTCTTCCATGTTTGATTCCCTGATTGATGTAAGAGAAATCCAAAAATGTGTTTTTTACTCTCTCCAAATACAATCTCTTGACATTATGTTAACAGTGAAAACATACACTAGTGTAATAATTACATGACCTATGCTACCTTCCGCTAGTTGGCCTCCATAACTGTTTCTGCTGATGCTTGTTACAAGAAGATGACCGAATTACCTGTAACTGAGAATCAGCCACAAGTATGTCATCATGAGTGACACCATTCATCTCCAAGGTGATTTTTCTTTGTAACTTATGCTGAACATTAGTGCAGCATACTTGAATATTTCTAAAGTATATTAAATTAATAATACTAGTACTAATTTAAACTAAGTTAAATTGACATTTAACACTAATATATTCTTTTCTTAGTAACGCTCATGATTAGTAGGCAAGAGGTATTCTGAATTTTATTAATGGAGAAGGAATGGTATAATTAACCATTTTTCCCAGGACACTGAATATAATATACATCCCTTTGTTTCATTATATCCTTTTTAAAAGATACTCAATCAAAGGTATAACTTATAACCTAGTATTACAAAATCACCAAACTTTCCAAGCACATTAGTAGATTTGCCTTTGGTCAAACTCGTTTACTTGTTCAAGTATATCTTCACATGTACAGGTACAACACAGTAAATATTTTACTTGCATGTTCACCCATAAAACATTACTATAGATTCACACATAAATATCTACAGTGGATTGAAAAAGTGTTTGCCCCTTCCTGATTTTTTTTTTTTGCACGTTCATCACACTTTAAAGTTTCAGATCATCAAACTAATTTTAATATTAGTCAAAGATAACAAGTAAACACAACATGCAGTTTTTAAATTGAGGTTTTTATTATTAAGGCAAAAAAAAATAAAAAATTCAAACCTAGCCCTGTGTGAAAAAGTGTGACTCATCCAAGATGTCACAAAAGACCCCACAACAACATCCAAAGAACTGCAGGCCTCACTTGCCTCAGTTAAGGTCAGTGTTCATGACTCCACCATGAGAAAGTCTGGGCAATAATGGCCTGCATGGCAGAGTTCCAGGATGAAAACTGCTGCTGAGCAAAAAGAACATAAAGGCTTGTTTCGGTTTTGCCAGAAAACACCTTGATGATCCCCAAGACTTTGGGGGGAAATACTCTGGACTGACGAGACAAAAGTAAGTCCACCCTGAATGGCTGAAGAAAAACAAAATGAAGACTTTGGAGTGACCTAATCAAAGTCCTGACCTGAATCCTATTGAGATGCTGTGGCATGACCTTAAAAAGGTGGTTCATGCCCGAAAACCATCCAATTTGGCTGAATTACAACAATTCTGCAAAGACGAGTGGACCAAAATTCCTCCACAGTGCTGTAACAGGCTCATTGCAAGTTATCGCAAACACTTGATTACAGTTCTTGCTGCTAAGGGTGGCCCAACCAGTTAATCGGATTAGGGGGCAAACAACTTTTCACACAGGGCTATGTAGGTTTAGGTTTTTTGTTTTCCCTTCATAATAAAAACCTTGATGTAAAAACTGCATGTTGTGTTATCTTTTTTTTTTCATTTGTTTGATCTGAAACATTAAAATGTGACAAACATGCAAAAAAATAAATAAATAAAAAATCAGGAAGGGGCGCAACACACTTTTTTTTCACACCACTGCATGTTGTTTACACATTTACATTGCTAGCGCCACAGTGTTAAATTGCACAGATGCGGTTTCTCAGTCACAGAAAGCCACCGATGCAAAAATGCTACAATGATAGGATGCAATATACAACATTTATATAGTATTTGCAGTATATAACACTATATGATTAAAGGTTTGTGGAACACTTTCACGTGCTTTTGGAACATCTTATTCCAAACTCATTTCCCCTTTGTTTTTATTATAACCTTCACTCTCCTGCAAAGTGGCTTTACACTAGATTTGTCTAGCGTGGATGTGGGTATTTGCCTCAAGAGCAAGAAGCAGTGTTGAGGTCATTTTATTTAAAAGGTGTTTAATGAGGTTGAGGTCAAGGCTCTGTCCGGACCAATCCAACCCTGCTAGGCCATGCGTACACAGACCTTGTGCTTGGTGCATAGGGGCATCGTTTCACTCGTTCCAATGAAAATCTTGATTCACCAAATGACAGTATTTGTGCATAACCATTATGTGCCAGGTGCAGTGCATGAGACATTTCTGTCAGTAATTATTTTAATGTTCAAGTTCACAACCCAAATGTAGTTTTCATCGCCTCAGCTTACGCATGGTGGTTTAAGGGAACAACAACAACAAAAATAACATTTGCCAGAAGCAACACACAACATATTGATTCTCTGGCGGCATTTTGGCACCGATCATTTTATTAACCCCTTAGAGCGAGTGCCATAATAAGTGTAATAAGAGGCACAAGACTGATTTTCTAGCCTATCATGTTCTCTGATTTAACTGCGTTCGTTTACGTAGCATTTTAGCGCCGCTCATATCAGTAAGGACATTTCTGATTGGGTCTTCTTTGTCGTGACCTGGCAACCGAATGACAGCTAACAGACGCTCGTTCATTCTCTCTTGGCTTTGAAACCGTTCAAATTGCATTATTCAGTACTGAGTTTGCGATATTTCTAACACGTGTTATTTGTACTAAACTCGGAAAATGTCGACACGAACGCTGCCGCTTGTTTTTATTAATCTCGGAGGGGAAATGCTTTACATCTTGGACCAGCGCCTGCGAGCTCAGAACATCCCAACCGACAAAGCTAAGAAAGGTAACGATAGCTAGCTAAAGCTAAGCAGTGTAAACGGCTGGCTAACACCTTGTGTGTTTAAATACCAATAAAATCAGAAGTGGCTGTGTTTGTCTTTACGTGTACTTTATTATTTCCTTTTAGTTTTTTTTGTGTTATTTTAATGTTCTTTAATAATATTCTTTGCTCTAGTTTAATTAGCAGCAGCTGTACATAAGGAACTTGTTTGTTTTACAGCAGGTATGTGTTAGCAAACAGCAACATTGTGTCTCAATATTGTTGCCAAATATTATCACTAACTCAGCAGGTGAGTAACAGAGACAGAATGGTGCTTTAACAAAAGGTGCCCCTAGTATTTAAATGAATGGTCTGTGTCTTGCTAATTAAAACCGGTATGTCAGATCAATGCATCCCTAATTTCTAATTATGTTAGCTCCAACGTAGTGAAAACAACTGATTCAAATGGGGAGTGTTATAGTTGAGGTTAAATACAGTACAGGTTAGCAGTTTAGGGCTATGGACTTGGGTGATGCTTGTATTCGAGCTCCAATCAGTAGCCAAATGCTTTAAAGGCTGAGCAACAAAACCCTTCAAGTTATAGTAAATCTTAATAAAGCAGAAAATGGAGTCAATATTTTTAAAGGGCTTTGGACAAAGAACGTGTATACCGGTTGTGATGTGAGAACAAATATCAGCACAAAGCTAGTAATAAGTAACCTGGATGTTTGTGGTGTCATAGCGGTGACCATGTAGCAAGCAGTAGATTTCACAAAGGGTTCCTCATATTCTTCTGCAATCTTTATAGCTACTCTAGCAAGATGGATAGAGGAGGACAGAAGAAGAGGTATTGTTGTTCCCCCCTGCTTGCTTTTCTAATAGCTATATAGCAAAGTAGCATCTGCAGGAAGCAGAAAACCTTGCTGGGTAGAATTCGGGCTATTCTTGTCATGGCAAATTAATTGGCATCAGTTATATGAGTGCAGAAATAATGACGGTTAACTTGCTACAGCGACCATAAGGTCCAAGACAGTACTTAATGTTTGGGTGTAATAAAATAGAAATATCATATTACAAGTATTCAACTTCACACTCGTGGATCGTAACCAGGTTGTCAGTACTTCTTCAAAATATCAAAAGAAGAAATATGAGCAACGCAAAAAAAGGGGTGTTGCGCTCCTGACTTCAGCCTATTAACCATAAGACTTCTGAACCATCCTGTATGTTCCCTTGATCTAAATCCCTTTGAGAATGTTTTTTGGATGGACGGCAATAAGTTTACAAAAACGGACGTCAGTTCCAGACTGTGGATGCCCTCTGTGAAACCATGTGTAGGTTTAATTGCACATGGAGCAACGTTCCCCCCCAGCCTCCTAGAAACAGTTGCATCAAGCATGCCGAAAGCGTGTCTGAAGTTATCAACAAGAACGGTGGGGCTACTCACTACTGACTCCTTTTTAGATACTTTTAGTTCTGTTGTGGGCATTTTGGGGGTATTTGTCTTAAACTTTTGATCAGCTGATGAACGGTCTGTTTCCGTTTAAATGCAGGTTTCAATAAATTGCTAATCTGGGTTTCTTTTTTTTTTTTTTTTTGGTCTCTTGCTGCTTTTTCTTTTTTTGACATCTTGAAGCAGTTCTTACAACCTGGTTATGATCCACCAGTGTGTGTGGATAACCAGGAGTGTGTATATACTCTGTTCATTGCAAAAGCATGTGTAAAGAAATGCTAGTTGTAACAGTATGTAAGAATGCATATATATATACATATATACATATTTGTTTATATCAATTTAAAAAATGCAAAGTAAATTAAATCAATATTTGTTGTGACTACCCTTTGGCTTCAAACCAGCATCTTGAACACTTTGTACACTTTCACAATTTTACAGGATCAGAGTCAGGTGTATGATTTCCCAATAGTATCACGAACGTGCTAATGATCATCAATTTCATATGTAGGCTGAAACACAGTCATTAATTGGGAAACTGCTGTGTAGGAAACTTAAATGTGGGTGAGGAAAAGCCAGACTCTGTAAAATAAGGTGAGGTTGTGGAAGACAGATTTGTGTCCTAGGTCATACACCATGGCAAGACTGAGCACAGCTACAATACCCCAGGTAATTATACTGTATCAGCAAAGTCTCTCAGGCAAAGCAGACTGGAGTTTTAAGATGTGCTGTATTTTAATGAAGCAAAAATAAACTGGCATTGTTGTGGACCAGTGGGACCCAAGAAATGTCTGGAGAAGTCTAGCCAAAAGTGGTCTTCATGGCCAAAAACCATACCTCCGATGTGGAAACAAAGCTAACTGACTCAGCTATGCATAAAAACATAGGAAATGATGTGCAGAAAATTTATAGAAGGTGCTCTGGACTGATGAGTCAAAATGTAAAATATTTGGCTGTAGCAGGCTGGTTGTTTTTGAAGAAGGCCTGGAGAGCGGTACAGTAGTTGTGTCAGCAGGCAAAAGTGAAGCATGGTGGCAGTCCCTTGCATGTTTCAGGTGGCATTTCTGCAAATGATCTTTGAGATTTGGCCAAAATTATGGGGTCCTTAATGCTGAGACATTCAGGCAGCTCCAGATACTGCCAAAGTCATTAAGAACCATCTTCAGCATAGAGAACAAGAGTCTTGGAAGTGATTGTTTGGCTACCAGAGAGCCCTGATCTCAACATTAAGTCTGTCTGGGAATACATGAAGAGACAGAAGGATTTGAGGCAACCTACTTTCACAAAAGATCTGTGGTTAGTTCTCCAAGATGTTTGGAACAAACTACCCGTCAAGTTCCATCTAACCCAAGTGTACCTTAATAAGAATTAATGGCGTTTTGAAGGCAAAGCGTGGTCACACCAAATATTGATTTGATTTGGATTTCTCTTCTGTTTATTTTACTTTCCATTTTGTTAATTGCTAAAAATAAACTATTAACACTTTTTAAAGCATTCTTACTTTACAGAATTTACAGCACAGTAGCAACATGGCTTATTCCTCCAATCAGGAATAAGCTAGTGTGATGATACTCATCCTGCACATGCTCAGTGAGGCCCTCCCCCTTTCTGAAAGAAAGCAGCCACAAGTGGCCGTTTCTCCTGCAAAACATTTTTTGCTCAGTTACTTTGTCATACTATCTAAACAATTTGGAGTTATAACATTAACAACAGTGTTTTCTTAGCTCCTAAAGGCATAGCTTGCATGTGTCAAAGCTATTGCTTTAAGCTAGCATAACAAGTTTTATCATGGCTGTCAGTGTAGGCAGTGTTGTTGCGACTGTCCCAGCATGCTGTTGCAACTATCCCTTATTACAACATTGCTGTAAAATCTGATCATATTTGCATCCTAACATTGGAATTTTATGCATTACAAAAAGAAACCTTTCAATTGCCAGGTGTCCCACCTCTTTTTTTTTTTTTAAAGATAAATACAGTCTGAATAGGCCACAATGTAGCTTACACTACTCAAAAACAAGAGAGGTTTTAAAGTGCTGGCAATACAAGGCATGGGCTCACCTGGGTTGCACTGATGGTGAGACATTTATATTTGCCACCCACGCGAGTCCTATGTGGACTAATTTCCTTCATGCTTACACCTTACACACACACACACACACACGCGCACACACACTCGCCACACATTCACACTCATACACTCACCTCATACTCTTTCCCTCTCACACACATTCAGAGTTGAAGGTCCACAGAAGTTTGTTTTGATTTAAAAAATAAATAAATAAATAATTTGTAATAATTCACCAAAACATGGTTCTTACTCTTACTTTACTAGCCTTTATACAGTCAATTAAACTGTGTATACTCATGCACACATGCACACAGAGTTCAGTTCAGAGAAGTTCACCGAAGTATTTCAGCAAATTTAGTGTCTTGATATTGATTAAGCCTGTTTTTCAGATTTGGTGTGTGGTTCTGGTGTTTGAGAAATTGCATAACGAGTAAGGATTTTGTGTGTATGCATCTGAGAAAAAAAAAATCTGTGATTTTATGATTTTCTGTTTTCCACAAATAAAATTTTACGAAAATGCAAAATGATTACTTTTTAATTTATGTTGCAACTGTCCCGGTGGAATGTTGCAACCTTCCCTTGTCATGGGGTCAGTTGCAACATTTATCTTGGTCTGTTCAAGTTCAAATTGTATGTGTATTATCGTATGTATGCATGTTTCTGTGGTTTTGCTGGGTAGCTTAGACAGATGTAGATTTAATGCATTCAAAGTCTGGCTTTTCCAATACAAACAGTCTCTGAGAAACTGAAGGAAATGCAAAAAGTGTTGCAACCGTCCCCGCTCTCCCTTAATATTTATATATTATAATGTAAGTGCACACAAGCTTGTAGATAGAATGCTGCTTGCTTGAGTTCCATTAATATGAATGTATTGTCCTCTAATGTTTCTCCAACTCCTATTTGTTTTATTTCCGTTCTGTGTTCAACAGTGATGAATGACATCATTACCACAATGTTTAACAAGAAATTCTTAGAGGAGCTGTTTAAGCCACAAGAGCTGTACTCCAAGAAGGCTTTGAGGACGGTCTTCGATCGACTTGCCCATGCATCTATTATGAGACTTAACCAAGCAAGTATGGACAAGGTAACGTCAGGAATTCTATGTACTCATTGCAAGCTTGTATACAGTGGGGTGAGATTAGCCTGCCATTACAATCACTGCAGTGTACAATGAAAAAACTAAAGTTCAAGCCACAATACAAGAAATGATAACACAGTGGTACAATAACATCTAATTGAACAATATCCACAAAATATCTGATCATAAAGAGGTGAATACAATACAGAATGTAAAGTATATAACACCTGAAAGTGCTAAACATCACATCCTGAATAACAGACTGGTTAGTAAATGATGTTAGCTAATGTATGTGAACACTAGACCTTCACAACCCCGATATAACCTTAACCAAAATAAAGCAGTTACTAAACACGAATGAATAAATTAACTGAAGAATTCAGTGTCAACATTTAATGTCCTAGCAGCTGCTTTAACACAGAGTTTATAATTGAAATATAAAATAATGGCAATAGGAAAGTAAAATACATCAGACATAAGCATAAATGTGTACAGATTATATTAATTATTTATAGCCGGCTACACTTTGACACACTTTATTTAACTGAAATGATGTTAAAATTCTATTGAATTGTAATTCTATTGTCTATTTTAACTAAATAATATTGTTTAATATAATATATTCCTATATTTAATGTAAATTTGCAATAGGTTATATTATACCATTAATGTGATTGCTAATAATCTACTTACTAAATTGTCATATGGCTCCCTCTGGTGTGTGGGTTCAGATTTATAAAATATGACTGTAAAGAGTTCCGTTAATGTATTGCTTTGGGTTTTCCATTGTCCAGCTTTATGATTTGATGACCATGGCGTTTAAATATCAAGTCCTGTTATGCCCTCGTCCTAAAGATATTCTGCTAGTGACCTTTAACCACATGGATGCAATAAAGGACTTTGTGCGGGACACCACCAGCATTCTGAGCCAAGTAGATGAAACATACAGGCAACTCATAGAGGTAAGCAAGCACTCCTGGGTTGTTGAATATTTGCTATAATTGCTAAATTTTTAGGCAAATCATTATATACCAAATATATTCATCAAAGTACAAAATGTAACTTTTATATTATTTGTTTCCACTGTTCAGATATATACTCCTTTATCTGGTGGGGAATTTCAGCTAATACGACAAACATTGCTCATCTTCTTTCAGGATATGCATATAAGAGTAAGCTAACTTTCTAATTTACATCTACATGAACAATCTAAATCCATTAGTACTAGTGTGCATAAATCCTAACTAATTATTATTCTTAAAAATGTAAAGTATGTAATGTTTATATTTAAAGTTTATAAGTTTATATTAGTTTATATATATTATTATAGATATTATCTAAGTTTACAATTGTGTTTGGCTGTTTTTCTAGGTATCTATATTTCTAAAAGATAAAGTACAAAACTCCAATGGGCGCTTTGTACTTCCTACATCAGGACCTGTTCCATATGGTACACACTCCCCAGGACATATTCGGTAACTCGTTTTGTTTAACGATCCTGCAATATCTATATAGTCAGTTGTGGATAAAGTGTGTCAGAGTTTAAAAAGAGAGAGAAACTATTAAGAGAAAATCAGCAGGTGATTAGAATGATTACTGCTAGAACTAATTCTAAAACTCTGTTTCATCAGAATTTCGAAATTCAACAGATGTCTCTGTGTAAAGGTTTTAAGTTCTGACATAATAGTAAGGGGGGGAAATGTCAGAGAAGACATTCAATGGCAGGTTCATAGAAAGTAATGTATTAATGACACATTCTGTGAAATCCTAATATGAAGCCTGCAGCATTGCCTAATATTTGTCTAACATTGTAGGAGGATGATTGTAAGGAACAGCCTGCTGATGCAACCCTCCTGTTGTGCTTATTGAATACCTTAACACATTTTTTTCCCTTGGATTCCAGAATGTTTAGCAGTAATGGTGAGGAGGTGAAGAGGTTGCAGTTTCGTGATGGGGGAAACTACACAGCTGCACACCGTGAAGGCTCTTTTGAGCTGTTTGGTGACCGAGTTATTAAACTAGGCACAAACATGTGAGTATCACTACACCTCTAAACCTTAGAGGGAATTGTATGGCTGCTTGGGGTTTCCCCATGAAAATGTAACCTCATGTTTAATCCTTTTATAAAATCTGATATTTAAAGAAACTGCTAAAACGTGACTGAGCATGGTGTTACAGGAAAATCCGGGGGGTGGTATCTCGCAGGCTGATCTAAATCAGAGTTACTGTCATCACCCTGATTATTTTCCAATAAAAGCATATCCTGTGGTGTTATTTTGCTCTTATCACATTTGTGTATTAGGCATTCATGTTTAATGTATGTGAAACAAATAGTCTTATTTTTGACTGTTGAAAGAAGGGCTAACCCCAAAAAATGCAAACATGCATTCTCAAAGAATATTTGCCATGAGCAATTACACAAATTATGGTACGGTAATTGCACCACAAAATTGCAAATAAGCACATTGCAGCTGGAACTAGCATATGAGCTATTGCTCTTAGAGAAACAACCAATCAGAATAGAGTTTTTTAGCAGAGCTGCTGTATAACTCCTTATAAAACATTTTAAAACATTTTTTCTACAGATCTTTCAATCTAAAACTCAAAGTATTTAGAACATCGGGTATTGAATTTCCCTTAACAGGTATAGTGTAAGCCGTCCTGTGGAGACACAGATGTCTGGAACCTCCAAAATGTCTTCACAACATGCTAAGGTAAGGGAGTGAGTATTTCAATTAACATATACTTTATACAAAAAAAATATGTGTGATTCTTCAGCAGCAAGCTGCATAATAATAGCTATAGCAAATATTCTTTATGCATTATTCCTACATTTATTAAGGTCAACACAGTACCAAACCCTCTGGCGAAAGAAGAGCTGAATCTACTTGCTAAACTGATGGGAGGTTTAGAGGTTCGAAAACCAAGCATCAATGACTCTGGATTCCGTGTCAACCTCTTTGCTACAGATGAGGAGGAAGAGTGAGTTGTTATTTGAATGATCCTCTAATTGCATCAAACCCGAACAGGGAATACATTCTACACAAACTGATTCAATGGCATAGTTTTTTTCTCACTGAAACTGCAATGTTTTTTTCTTTTTTTCTTTTTTTTTTCCCCCCCCTCTCTCACACAGGGAGGCTTTTATGTCAAGACCAGCAGAGCTCTCTTATGGGGTTATAAATATCCAAGCAACCAAGGTAAGAAGGGATTGGTCTAGAATGAAATATTTATTGACAGTTTTCTGTTGTGTGTGTTAGAATTTATTTATACCATTCCTTATATCACATTCATGGTACTTTCTGGAATCTGATCAGTCAGATGTTCTGACAGTGGTGCTATAATTTTATGAGTTTTTCTATGCTAATAAACGGCAGGAAATTTACATAATAGATATCGTAATGATGTGTGATATTTAACAAAAATTAAAAATCTAACAAATAGACTTGATAAAGCTTTTTGTTGGAGAAGTTTATGTAGCATTTATGGAAAAAGGCTTTGTAAAGGTCATTGCGTTTTCCACTACGGGGGAGTCTTCTGGGCAGGGGACTTCCTCTTTCCTGTTGCTCTGTAACATCACAAGCTTCCTGGGGTTGTATTGGCCTTACTAAATTTAAGTCAGAGAAATAAATAGAGGCTAGTGAGGGAAATGCCTGCTTATAGCTGCTATACCATAAATGGTAAGAGGAACTAACTAAAGTATAAAGGGTGGAAGTATAATATGTTAAAAGATTGTGTTGCTAGCAAATTACTGTTTTATGAGAGGAATAAAACACCTCATTACATGCTATTTGCAATACACAACCCCACCATTGATTATTTTTCTTTAAAAGTCTACCGCAAAATCATTTATTCCATATAACGCTAACCATAGTATGAAACGCTGATTGCAAAAGGTTCTGATATGTTCTGACAGAGCTCCACTTAATGTGCTCGTCAGTCATTTGAAAGATTACCCATTTAGCAGATGGGAGAACATTCTTTGTGACCTCACTGGTCATCTTTACTGTTTTTCAGGATAATCAGGCCAATGCAGAATTGGCAAAGATCATGGGGGAGTTCACTGAGGCAGAGGAGCCAGTTCCAAGCTCCAGCAGTAAAGGTGATGACCTTTTAGCCATGATGGATGGCCTTTGATGTGCAGTGAACAGGTATTCGGGTTCTGTAAAGCAGTCTAGGTTGTGCATGGTGTGCTTCAGTGTCTCACACAGAGAGCTGAAAGAGTGGCCATCTCCCAAAACAACAACTAGGAGCTGATATGTGTTTGTGCAGGTAGAGTCGATCATTGTCAGACACTGTCCATCTTGTTTGAGTGCAGCCGTTGTTGGGGATTCTTTAAGTCTGAGCAGTTGCTGTTCAGTCGTAAGTCAATTAAAACTTTGGTGATTTCACTAGACAAGTCACTTGTTTTATCAACAAATGCCATTTATGGACATTGACTACATACAGGTAATGTATTTTTAACTTTTAAAATAAATAAAAATTAAGTTAAAATGAATTCATTACAGTGATGTGATATAACAATAGCAAAAGGGCAGAAACAGC
Organism: Tachysurus fulvidraco; assembly: GCF_022655615.1. Classification (NCBI taxonomy): domain Eukaryota; kingdom Metazoa; phylum Chordata; class Actinopteri; order Siluriformes; family Bagridae; genus Tachysurus; species Tachysurus fulvidraco. The sequence goes on along the minus strand of NC_062520.1, from coordinate 15,743,990 downwards.
TAACAGAAATACACCTACTATACAAAGCTTTACAGCTAACATTAACTATAGAATAATTATTGATTACACCATACATAGCCTTTCCAGCTACTGTGTTGTAGGTAGGTGAAATAGAAAAGGAACAAAAACACTTCTAAGAAAAGCAATGTCCTGTAGAGCTCCTGTGAACAGAAGTAGTCTGAGTGTTAACTTTCCCAAAACAATATTTGCACTTTGTATAGCTGTGTTTTACCAGTTTGTATTTCCATACCAACTTGTAGACGCTTTAATACCCACTTACACTACATTACACTACATCCATCTTAACTTCATTGCATTATAATGATACTCTGTGGAGTGTTTTGCTAAGAGTAGTTTAAAAAAGTACCATGGGATGTAATGCTAATAAAATGTCATCTTTTCTTTATTGACTGTGTACTGCATTTAGTAAATACAAATTTATATATGGTCCAAGAACATAATGGCAATTAAATGAACCAAAAGGTGTAACAATAGGTCAGGTCTCCATATGGGAACATAATATTTACATCTGTTGAACAATCAGAGATCAGAGTGCACATTTTGTTTCTGAGCATGTGTACTTGTACAAATGTGGATCATGTTGATCATTTTTACCTTGGCTGAATGCTTGGCAGCTTGTGAACCTTTAGTGAAATAATGAAATCCCAAATTACAATCTGAATGAATATCATTCCATTTATATAGACAAAATTAGTTAGCTATCAGAGTTAACTGTCAATAAAAGTAGATAAACTGAAAGGTCTCTGCTTGTTCTTTTATTAAGTGGTCCTGCCTTTTCACATTTTGGTCAACCACATACACACATGACCTCTAAATCAGAAAACTGAATCCCTTTCCATGAAATGCACTGGATGCTATAGAGCTCCTGGATCTGGCCTCACTGTTAAGTAATAAACATGTCATTTTCAGAAATTAGATTTTTATTTTTAATTATTTTACCATCTAGAAGAAGAGATGTGTAGATATCTACAGGTGTGTTGATATATTAAACTCCCTTCTTCTGAATATGTGGATAATAAATAAACTGTTTAGAATATTGTACATTTTTGTAGTACTGCTTAACAAGGTTCATTTGATTTATTCTTTCTTTGATTTTCTTTGTCTGTTTATTCATACATAATTCCAAAATAAAAACTATGGAACCCAAAAAACTGTGCTTCCTACCAAGATAAAACATGCTTTAGCTTAGTGTTACAACCAGATTACCACCAACATAAATGTCATGTTATGTTCATGATATTTTGTGTGCAAAAATGTAATATCCTGTTGTAGAGAATGTGCAATTTCATGTTCAATTAAACTTCCCATTCTTACTGTATATCCTGTGCTTGTTTTAGCTTCATGCAAATATCTGTTACCATTTACTGTTTTACTCTCTGGTATAATTTGTATAATATATAAGATAATGTCTATGTAACGTATAAGATTATGGAAACCAACTGAAGTCAAAAAGGCCTCCTTTGCTTCTCCCATGAGCTTCAATAATATAATCAAAACATTATTTTGAAAACATGCTGTCTCGAGGTTCAATAATAAATACGATAACTTTGATAGTGATGGGTGGTGATGTATGCAGTGGTGTGCTGGAGCAGTAAGGTCACTGCAGCTGACACCAAAAGCATCAATAAGCTGATCAGGAAGGTTAGATCCATATTTGGTATGTAGCCAGACTTGACTGTGGGAAGTGGCTCAGAAGCATCATGGACAGCACTGCTCACCCATTCCATAAATCATTTCTAACAGCAAAAGTATCAGACCACCAAAGAACAAAACATAAATGATGTAAGTGGGTTTTTTTCAACCAGTGGAAATCGGACAGCTTCTTACCTTCGTGCGATGACGGATATTTGAAAAACTAAATCATTTATATATATTTATATATCTGAGAATCAAGAGCCTTTCTCAAGGACTCACCAGTGTCAGCCCTGGGATTTAAATTCATGACCATCCAATCAGCTAGACAACATCATAACCACTGAGCAGTCAAATACTGCTTACTGTTAGGGCAGGTTTTTTTTTTGTATGTACTGTCCATATAAACAATTTGAAGGAAAATAAAAAAAATGGCTATGCCCTGGGAAGCCTGTACTGAGATTTTGCTGGTCTGGACTAGTTGGGTTCATCAGTGATTTGTGCTTACTGCTGTACATGCAGAATCATATTTTAAGACCTTTACAATATGGAATCTCATGTGTTATCTATTATTGTCACTTTGTCCTCCATAATTTCTTAATCTTTCTATTATATACAAAGCAAAAAAATTACTTTTAGTACTAGCACAGTGTCAATAACTGCCTACCAGAAAATTATTTCTTTTTACACGTGAGGTGAGTGCACCAGAAAAATTATGCTCTGTCTGTGAAACTGTCAATATCAGTTACAGTATTTAGCAACTTGGTTTGCTAACAGCAAGAATGTGTTGGTATTTTTTTTTTTCCTTTTTCGTTTTTTTTTTCTTGATAATCCTGTCACATATTGAGTAACAGACAGTCTGCTCCTTTTGCAGTGCACACTGATCATTGGCTAAAGATTCAGACTAGTCATCATGTCCTGCTGCCCACCTTGTCTCTCATTCACCCACACAACCAACACAGTAAGGCTTTTGATGACATTTTCTAATAAGCAATTCTGAAACTGTTCTATTCATTTGCATAGTCGTGGGAGAGACATTCTGCTCCTACACATGAATGAATGAATCATAGTCACGCTCATTCCCAGTGAGAACTCCAATCTGGGTGAGCATTTGTTCTTTTTTAACATATGCAAGTGCTCCACTTTTATAGACCCTTGACATCAATGGACACTTCTCGGTTTTCCATGTTTCTGTTTACCTTAGTGAGTAACTATTATTCATTTCATTCTCATCCACTTTTAATGTCTGCACAATCCAGTCATTTAAATCATCATGATGAACGTTACTAGTGGCATAGCATCTTGCCCTATGACAGAGTAAAATGAGATGGGTCTTAAAACAAACACTACATCACAAAACTTGTAGGATGTAATATTAATATTTATGCTGTGCCAGAGATACAAATTTTTGTCCTTGAATTTACTCTTAACAAACTCTTGTAGAGTTGTTAGACCATTTTCAAGCATTCCAGTTTGTTCATCCCCATTAACCACTTTATTTTGGTCAAGGTGGATCCAGAGCCTATGCTGGAAACAGCAGACAGTTTATCCAATCTACTTACTGGTATGTTTTGGGATGTGGGAGGAAACCAGACACATGGAGAACATTCAAAACATGCTCTGTTCTATTTGAGCATTTTACCCTGCACATTTATTGCTATGTATTAGTTGTTCTTTTAATTTTTTTAAACGTGTCTTCCCCTTACAAGGGTCGCCTACTTACAAAACATGATTCACATGTTTCCACCCAGAAACCTGTGGGTCGTTTAATTTTAAGCCACCGGCTGATGATGTTTCATACTGCTAAATGCAAAAGCTGCGCTGAGTCAAGGCAGGAAAATGAAACCTGTTATAAAAAAAACTTGTATGTTGACAAGCTGCCCACTCTAAACTAAAGCTGCTGGTGTAGGTGGGCTTAGTGATGAGACACTAAAATAGCACCTCACATAGGTCTTGTGCATGAAAGAATAAGGATAGTATGGCATGCATTTAAAGCTTCTACTCGTCATGTTTCCACAGCAAATTAAGCTGCTTTTCTAGCTGTTTAATTGTAGCAGGGAGCAAAACAAAACATTTCACTGTGACTAAAATAATCCTGCTGAAAAATCCAGCTGGTCAACCTGGAAGACCATCTTCACCAAATGGTGAGTTATTTTTAAACTTCCCAATTGCTTGGTCTATAAATGCCTGAAGTTATCAGGTTGTCTTAGTGTTGTGTCATTTCCTTTAAAACAACCTGAATATGATGTTACTTTAACAGCAATGATTCAGAGGTTTCTATTTACAAATTTGCCCAGCTTGCCTTGTGTTTTTGGACTTAGTAGCTGGTCAGTCCAAGCAGGATCTGTCCTCAAACAAGACATTGTTATAAACTAACATTCACTTATATAATGTGTATATATATAATGTGTGTGTATATATGTATGTGTGTGTATTATATTATTTATTATATATTATTATTTTTATATATTTATTGTGTTTTTTTTTATTAATTTATTTTTTATGTGATAATTATGAACTATACTAATATAATCTGTTAATTTCTTGAATGAATTCACATATTTGACAAATTATTTAGCTGTTTATATCCTAACCATTGATGTTTGAAGAGTATAACCTTTAAGAAATATTCAACTAACGTGTTGAGAAGAATGGGTTTTTTTTTTCTTCTACTTCTGCTGCAAGACAAGGCATGTAATTGGCTGCACTGAGCAGAGGCGGGATTTCCGCCTTTATTGGCTGAGCTGCACTGTCGCTTATCCTTCGTGCGTCATTTCCGTTGTCAGGTGGTGCTGTTATGGAAAGATGTGATCAGCAGTCCCAAGAAGGCTTTTCCTGATTACCAGTTTCGGTAATGCTGTGAAGAAGAAAAAAAAAACGTGCATTTTAAAAGACAGACTTTTTGTGGTGTGGAGGAACTGTCAGTGCAGCGCTCCTCGGAAAAGATTTGGATAAAGATGTCGGCGTTTGTGTAGACAACACAGGATATCCCCCGGTTTTAGCTAGAGGTGAGTTATTAAATGGCCCTTGAGTCAGTGGACCGAGCTTTGCGTTAAAGAGCCGATATAACACTCGCTGGTTAGCTATAAAGCTACACGAATATCTAATTCGTCGCGTCCGGCTAGAATGTAGTTCATTTAGTTTTCAAAAATAACAGTTTGTTTATTAACAGTGTATTAGCAGGAGCTATTAAGATATTAGCTTTGTCCTCGACTAACAGCTTCGTTTAAGTTAGCTGTAAAAGTATCAGCTGGAAATGTTAGCTGTGTGGCTAGTATACACCAAAGACAGTTTATTTATTTCACTATAGAAACAAACTGCATCCTCTCCTATATTAACTGGACGGTTTCACATGGACACGAAAGCTAACATTTTACTAGCTTCTCAAATCCGAATCGAATTCGGCGAGATCAGTGTAATGAAGTGAGCGGCAGATTGAGCTGTTCCTTTCTTCCTGTGACCGAGCTGCTCCTAATCTGTGTGTGTGTTAACGCGTCCAGTGACCAACATTAGGGTCTTGCACAACAGGGGACATGACCGAGTGATGGTAAAGACTATCAGATGTCTTCTAATTCATTCTTATTCAACACTAATTTAACGTTGTTTGTTGCTGAAGCCTTAGATGCTGTAGCGTGGTCTTGTATTCAATGCTCTGGTGGTTTGGTTTTTCTTTCGGTGAAAACTTTACAAAAAAGGTTTTCAACTTTAAAAAAAAAAAAAAGAACGAGCGCAGATCCGTTGGTAAATTGAGGTGCTGTGATTCCACACATATGGCTGAAACTCGTGGCTTTAAATTTAGCTCCCTGGATAATGAGACTGGCATGTGTTTACAAAGCGGTGTACACACATACACACACCGGTGACATCACTTCCCATATAAACTAACGCTTTAGACTATTAAACCGCAAGATTATCTCTAATCCAAACGTTTAAAGTATACATTCTCTTTGGACGAGATAACGCGTGGACATGGTTTCATTGTGCAAAACTGTCCATTTAAAAGATCTCGACGGGTGATGACCATGTGACCATGTCTGTCGCATTGTCAGCAGTCTGGAGCTAGACAGGCATCCGTGATGATGAAGCTGACAATTTATGTACAATAGCAGCCAACTGAACTCCTACTCCTACTCCCAGATGAGCTGTGTATGGTGCTGAGGGCTGGCTTTAAGGATTTTTTTCCTTCTCATGCCTCTTCTTTAGAGGTATAAAAAAACAAATCTTAAATATGCATTATATCCTGAATACCCAGTTATGCACTGAATATTCAGTAAGGAATATGCCCTGAAATGAACTTGATTATTTTGCTATAATAGTGTGTCTGTTTTATTCTGCTTGTACCACAATAATTACAGCAACAACAATGTTTAGTCTATTAATGAGCAGCATGTACTTTTAACCATTTAAGCTGTTTAACTATTGTGAGACAAGTTAGTTCCTGTTATTGCTTACATTACACCAGAGGCACATCACCAAACTCTTATTTCCTCTAATCTTTAAATAATATACAAGAAAAAAAATCAGTCATTTTTACTAAGAACCATAAAGTCTAAAGTCCTTTGTCCTAAAGACTTACATATATGGCAGAAAACTTACAAAACAGATACCCACAGCTCCTTTCATAATGTTAAAGAACTTTAATAGTTTATTTTGTATGATGATTTTCCATTTATTAGCCTTTTTATTAGATTTTGTCGGTTGTTTGCGTTCCCTGTGAGCATTTGTATATCATGTGATTTGATTTACAGCCTGTACTGTTGCCAGGTGCCATTATTTAAAATGGACCGTATTTAAGAATACAGCGCTGTGGTATGACTTAATTTAAAATGTGAGGTCAGTTCATTTGAATTCACTTAGGCTAATAGCCTGAGTCTGTCTCTGTTATGTTGCTTGTCCTATTTTGTAATGAATTGATTCGAGATTTTTTTATTTGTTACATTTTTAGCTAGGCTTTGGAAAGTGCGATCCATGCAGTTGCGCTTGTGAGTCACACTTTAATATTAGGCATTCACTTCCTTCTTACAGGAACTAGGGAAAGAGTTTCAGCAAATTATAGAAACCAGTTTCTCGACAAGACAAATAGACAAAAGTCCCTGCTATACATTATATGACCCTAGATTTTTACACTTGTTTAAGACTGCCTTAATCCTATAGTAATCCAGTTTTGAAATGTTTGTGAAATTGAATGTGCTTGACCAATGCTGAAGTTGCAATCTCGTTTGAAATTTGCACCACTCGTGTTTGTTGATACACTTCACAAATTAAGAATGCGTGGGATGAGCAGAAAAGGGTGCATTAAATCAGCAATCCATAATAAATCCATAGTCTTTTTATAAAAAAAAAAAATAATTCTTCGTTTGTCTGTGCATGCTGGTTTCAAAACTCCATTCTTTTTTTTTTTTCATGCAGTCTCACTAAAATTTAAATGTTCACAGTAGAACTCCTGCATTTATTGCCATTGTTGTGCTGCAGTCTCCTCAGGAGATTTCACCAGAGCAGCCATTCTCTGTTGATGCAAATGGACCTGTGATGGCCTGCCATTCATTCAGGGCCACCGTTGTTGGCAGATCTTGTGATTGTCGTAAAGTGGCGGGGAGGGGTTATCTCTCACTGAAGCCAAATCCCATCCCCCACATAAATGTCTTCTTTTTTTTTCCTGTTGGTGACTCACCCTTTGCTGCCAGTCTACTGGAAGTCCTCAGTAACACTGTACTGAATGTTTTCTTACTGATTTGGAATGTGGTGAGCCAGGTTCCCTCTGTCAGTTCTGCTTACGACACTATTTCATAGGTGCTTGCTGTCTCTACTCTGGACCTGCTCATAGTTATTATAGTGTGCTTTGTAAATTTTAAACGAACATTTTCTAGTTTTTGTGTACATGTAGAAATCCGACCCATTTATGAATACATTTTTTTTTTCTTTACCATATCTGCTTTATTTGTCCTTAAAGATCAGCAGAATGTCTAGACGCCGTGTTGCAGAGAGAGGGGCAGGGGAGTCCTCTGGCAGGGCAAGCAAGCTTCTTTGTCCTGGGATATCTGGCAACAATGCTAAGAGAGCCGGACCCTTTGTCTTAGGTAAGAGACCTGAGAGTTCTGGGTTAACATTTTAGTTTCACATCTGTGTTTGTAAAGGTCAAAGTGATTTAAAAAGTGCTTGATTTAGAATGATTTAAAAAAAATGACAGGTGTTTTTCATGTGAACATGTGAAACTTCGGTTCTAAGTCTAGCAATGTGCTCTTTTACCATAGGATTTACATGCATAGCAATATGAATATTAATATGCATTAAAAATAACAGCATTTTAATATGCCTTGTAAGAAGTGGCATTTAAGTTTACATTTGGGTCGTGCAGAAATTGCAGAACCCTGTACCTTATGGTCCAACACCAGCTGTTAAATCCACTCCACCTCTCACTAACAGGGCCTCGGCTGGGAAACTCTCCTGTGCAGAGCATTGTGCAGTGTCTGGCCAGGAAAGATGGAACAGATGATTTCTACCAGCTAAAAGTGAGTTTACTAATAATTTTAACACGTAACTTCCTCCTGTATGTAATGCTTACGGGTGCAGTTAGATTCTGTAAAAGATACCGGTGCTTTTGCATGAACCTTGTGACCTCCTAAATAGACCTAATTTATGACTTGCCTGATCTAAAGTTGAGATTTGACCATTACCAGCACTTACTTTATGGGGTGCTATTAGATAACGAGTCAAGAAGCCTGTAGAGTGAATGCCCTACGTGAACCTTTTAACCCCATTATTCTCCCAAGAGCCTTGTATCTCTTAGATATTGTCCATGCTAACCTAGTGTTGGGATGAAAGATTTTATCAGTCTGTCTTGATCACAGTCGAGATTTCACAACTTTGCTGATAAGGGTGTTGAGAACCTGTGGATCCTTCACAATATGATCTATTGAGGTCATGACCTCTGTGCTCTGACCCGTACTTAGATTTTGACCCTGGAGGAGCGTGCAGACTCGTCTGGAGAGACGCAGGAGGAAAGGCAAGGCAAGATGCTGCTGCACACAGAATACTCGCTGCTGTCTCTCCTGCACAATCAGGATGGAGTGGTGCATCACCATGGCCTTTTTCAGGTATAGTCAAAACAAATGCAAGGCACATACCTACAGTTATTTATTTATTTATTTATTTATTTATTTTACTTTATTGGGAATCTGTTTGTTTGGCCGTATATCAAATTTTCCTTTTTGCAGCTGTTAAGATTGGAATTGGTTTGTTCAATAAAGTCCTGTTCAGGCTCCACCAGTGTTATTTGTAATGTAAACACTACATTGACAGGAACATTTCTCTCCACAGCACTCAGTATGACTCATCAGTTAGTTTAGTTTCTGTTTAAACCAGGCATTCTTTTCCCACTCACTCATCAGCATTGTTGCCATTGCCTCTGCTACTCTTCTTCCAGCATAGCACAGCTTCTCCGATGTCCTGCTTAGCTGTGGGTGCCATTCATACACTATTGATTAAGTTAATATAATTCCTGTCCACTGGGCTTCTAATCTATGTCTGACCTCTAGGTCTGCAGAGCCAGCCTTTCCTCAGCCCATTCATGTCCTCAGCCCAATCAATGTCCTGCCATATGTCAACCGTTTAGATGACTAGAGTAGGGATGTGCAAACCCCCCCCCCCCCCTTCCAAAAATTTGTGTTGTGAGGTAATGTACAGTATTATATGAAAACTCAAGCATACCAAACATCAGCTATGAAATAGATGTTCTAATTTTTGAACATTCACATTTTACTAATCCTGGTGTACTAAATTTGGCAAACAATCATTACACAACCATACAGAAATAACTTATCCAGCCAAACCTAGCTGTGTGTGATGTTCTTAGTGAACCCAACAGCAGTGGGTTAAATGACATCCTGAGCTTGTGCATGGAGCTCTGTCTCTTACTCAGGATTAAAACTGTGGTATATTTCTGCTGCTGGAGAGTTGAATGCATCTGTGTTTCACCACTGACATCTATTAGAAGTATCGAATTAATAAAAGTGATATGAAAACACAAAAAAACATGACATTATGTTGCATTATTCACATTAGCTGTGCAGCAGCCAACATGCTGAAACTCCTCATTCAGTCATTTGATTAACCAATGATTTCAGTAACCACTTGCCAAATTTAAGACAGATTTTTTTTTGCTTCTGTGACCACATTTAAAACGGTTTTGCTTGTGTGTACCAAATTGTGAAGCCCTACAATTGTGAAGCCCTACAACAGCATATGTCATGCATTTCATATTTAGTTGGCTACAGAAAACTATACGACTTTTTTTTTTTAAATATTTCATGTCCGTACTATTGGCTCAATTTTCTCCATTATTTGCTTGTTTATACCCAACTCTACCTGGTCTGTAGCATGATCCTTTGGTCTGATGGCCTTTTCAGTGGTAGTGTTTACTACTGCAAGAAAACCTCTTCTCTGAAATTTGAAAATGATTTGTGGCATAAATGACTTTTTGTTTGTTAAAATAAAATGAATCTAAGCATTTTGAGTTACTGGGAACTTCTGTTTGGTTGTCAGGATCGCTCCTGTGAGGTTGTGGAGGATGTGGAGGCCAGTAGAACACGCAGGATGAAGAAGCGGATCTGTCTAGTGCTGGACTGCCTGTGTGCTCATGACTTCAGTGACAAAACAGTGGACCTCATCAACCTGCAACACTACGTCATCAAGGAGAAGAGACTCAGTGAGCGTGAGGCCATCGTCATCTTCTGTGATGTAGTTCGAGTGGTCGAGGCTCTGCATAAGGTGAGCAGTAGCTGCTTTTCCGTTTTGCATCTCCACAATTAAAGTATTATCCGTATAAATATTTTAAATTTGTTTTGCTTGTTTCTGTCTGCAGAAGAACATTGTGCACCGAGACTTGAAGCTTGGAAACATGGTGCTTAACAAAAGGTAAGACTTCCCTGCTGGTTCCTTTCTCTTATTACCTTCTTTGTGCAGCTGAAAGGTTTTGGCCTTTGAACAGACCTGCAGCAGATGCTTATAGAGTAGCGTGAAGCCTAGCCTTGTCTACCTGCTCCTAGCTCAGGAGCATAAAGGCTTGTATTAGTCATGTGGTTAGGAGTGTATTCCAGTGAAGATAAGGCAGTTTGTGACATGCCTGTGATGTGTTCTCTGGAAGAGGAAAAGAGTAGTAGGGAAACCACACATGGGTGTTCTGTGAAATAAACCTTACAGGATTCAAACATTTTGACGCCAAAGGCTTTTCCAGACACTGAGTAGTTTCTTCACTGAGTTCTTATTTTTTATTTTAAATTTCATATTTCTTTCTGCTGAATAAGTGCAGGAACTTGATTAGAAGGTTCTGACCTGTGCTGATTTTTGGTAAGACATTAAAGAAATATGGTATACACTTAAACTGAAAATGCCCATTCTATGACATTCATGTGTGATTACAAGTGGTGTTTGAGGCCAGACTGAGACCAAATGAAACTCCCAGTACTGGTCTAAACTTGGAACCCACTTTGCTGTACTATGAGTCTGACAAATGTCTTTTTTTTTTTTTTTTTTTTTTTTTTTTTAAATGCCAGCTTATAACCATTCAGTTGTGACTTTAGCTCTTCATGGATAGTCAGACCTGATTTTCAGGCCCTGTGTGTAAGTTTCATCAAAAGATAGATTTAATGTTTTTGTCCTGAATTAAGTTTTCAGTAAATTATTTGTCATTGAACTTGTTGCTCTTAACAACATGCTGAATTGTCAGCCAGATTAAGTTAAATTAATTAGAAAACTCAGTAGAAGCATATAAAGTGCCAGTGCCATTCATTTCGTTCTATTCTCTCACACACACACACACACACACACACACACACTCCTTTTGGTGATTAAAGTGACTCTTCCTGACTCAGTGGAGCTGGAGAGCAGAACACTCTGTCCCAGCTGGAGACAATACAGAACGCAGCCAAAGAATCCATAACTCAGAGCTGAGTCACACACATGAGCACACACGTCACTCTGGCGCATCTCTCCCCTCTAAAGTTTTTTCACATACCCTTTCATCTCTTCAACCTGTTCCTTCTGTTGAGCGCAAAAGCAAACCTGAAAGTAGATGGGCTTGGATCTTCTTCTGATTCGGCCCGAGTCACAAAAGCGATTATTCAATATGGATTTGAAATTTCAGGTAAAAGAAATTTTAGTTGACCAGGTAGAACAATTTCCATTTGAATGTGTTTTGATGGACAAACTGAATTAATTTAATGGCAGCTGATTGTTGAATAATTTGAAGCAAGACCAAGCCTCATGGAACGCCATGAAATTGTAGCTAGGTTTTCTTTCAGAAGACAAATGATGTGCTTCAGGATATCACATTGTTTAGGTTTTCAATCTGAATATCATAGTTCGCCCATTTTTTTAATAGATCTGATTATGGTGGATGAAGGTTATATTAATATGAATGAATGAAGTCCGCTGATGTGTCTCTAAAAAAAAAAATGTCAATGTGGTAGACTTTTTTTTTTTTTTTTTTTAAACAAGAGGTTAAAAAGTGATGTTTGGGGTCACTGTGTGAGGTACGGCTTCCTACTGTGATGTGCATTTACTCACACTTCTCAAGCAGCTGCTTTCACCCTCTCATGTCCTGCTGAGCACACACACTTTGCCTTGTCACTGGGGGTCCTTAGGCTGTTAATACACAGAGACCACACTGTTGGAGTGAACTTTTAAGTATTTCAATCCCCTTGCAAATGGTAGGATTTTGGGGGGATTTGTGAGAGCCATTGTTTTCTACAGTTCTACTGTGTGTCTACTCTTGTGCTTCATCACTATAGTCAGGTATTTGTTTAAACTTTTTTTAAATCGGCTTACATTAGGCACAGACACATTGTTGTCTAGACAATGAAACCCTTGTTTTGTCTGTTTCTTTGATTTAAATAGGAACCTGGCTTGGTGTTTCTTCAGCGAGGCATTTCTTATTGCGTAAAAATACCATGTCGGTTCTCAGCTGGAGGCCAAATATTTCTTCACGTAAAAATATTTGCTCTATTCCAATCTGTGCAGCTGTTGCAGACAGAGGAAAGGGTGATAACAGTATGCAAAAAATAGTAATAACAATTGAAAAAAGGGAAGTGTCCAGGATGACTTTCATAAGTGGAGCATGCTGACTAGTCTTTCTCACAAAAATAAACTCAAGAGCTGTCGATCATGTTAACCTGACTTTGTCACTATTTTGTTTGGCCCTAAAAAAAAAAAGAGAGAGGAAGGGGCAAAAAAAAAGGGAAGGATTGGTTGGAGAACTGTGGACAGTGAGGATTATTTTAAGAGAACTGGATGTATAATGAAAAAGTTGAGTTGAATACATTTATAATGCATGCCGCCAGGAATCACCTTTTGTTTATTAACCATTTGTGTAGATCTCGGCAAAACATTTCTTACAATATTACCAATATTCTTGTTCTTACAATTTGTCCTTCTTGCCAACACAAATAGAAGGATGATTAACAGGAAATAGAGAGATTTGAGTTTCCTTAAACTCTTATTGAAATCTTCAAGACAATCAAACATGCCGCAGAGTGAAGGAAAAAGTCGCCAAGCCCTGGAATTAAAATCATACTGTGCATTAAACATCAGCAGAACAGATAATGACCACAGTGAAGATATGGTACAGCTATAGTGGTGTTGTAGCCCATCCAAGGTAAATGATTCTGCAAGTGTTTTTCAGGGTAGCTCCGGTCATGTTAGTCACAGTCAGGGTATGAAAGTGAGAGAGATTTGGGGAAGCTAAGGAAGAGGATGTGGCTGTGGGAACAGAGTTCTGAATAAAGCTTTGCCATCACAAGCTGTGATGGGAAAGCTGTACACAGGTCTCTTTTGGAACAGTCGTTCCCTGAGGCTGAAATTGGTGTGCCCTGGTTTTTGTGCATACAGCTTTTTTTGCATGCATGAATTTGAAATGTCACCGAACACATCCCTCTACAGTGATACGGTGGAGGATAGTCATCTGAGTATTTATGCTAAGCCACAGGTTGACTCACTTGTTTGTCGAAGGGCTGCTTGTGTGTGTGTGCTGTGTGCATGTTTAGTTCTGTATAAAGACAGGCTATTACAGTTCTCCCTCTCTCGCACTGTGGATTTCTGCCACCCACGTCAGTTTAGTCGTGATGACACGGACACAAATACCAAACGTGTTCATACAGATACGTTGAGCACTCATCTAGCATCAGCGGGTAGCATTGCTCCATGTGTGCGCATGAGTAGTTTTTATCCCCCTCCTTCTTTTTTTCTTCCTTCTTCCCCATTTTATGGCTTTATACTTCGTCCTGTTTTATTTTTTACCATTCACGTTTTAGTGGCTTATGAAAATTGATTCCACTTATTACCATACAAAAAGGGTTTCAAGCTGTTAGTAAAAATCTTCTGGCCTGTAAATGAGCTGTCCATCCAGCTGGAACAGTGCTACACCCCTTGCTCTTTTTCCTCAAAAGACAGCTTGCGTAGAATACATGCTTCCTTATTCCAATTACAGTTTTTCTGTAGACAGAACAACACATTAAAAATTGCAGTACAAAGCCAAATATAAGCACTGACTCTTTGTAATCTGTACAGCAGCTGAGCTTATAAGGTGTCTGTGGATGTTGCAGGACTCACCGGATCACAATCACCAACTTCTGCCTGGGCAAGCATTTAGTGAGTGAAGAGGATCTACTGAAGGACCAGAGAGGCAGCCCGGCCTACATTAGCCCAGACGTCCTAAGTGGTAAGTAGTTCAATGTGTTTAAGAGACTTTTCACATGTAATGTAGATACAGGGTGGGCACCATTTTTACCTGGGGTTGTGAAGCAGGTTTAATATTGCTTTGCGGTCTTAATCGCACATTCTGTGGCCAGAAGTGTACCGTGTGAAACAGTGCCATGTTACAATGTTATGGCTAGATGATTAGCAATAGACACCAGTGTGAAAAACTATATAGTGTCATTGTGTTACAGAGCTATACATTTTTTTTCTCTCACTTGTAAAAGCACTAGACAATCTGTTCACTGTATTTATGCAAACAAATATGCAAATAAGAACGCGGGGTTTAGGAATTAACCCCAAGTAACAGTTTGAAATTTCAAGCTCTTACATACGTCACACTCCACATTTAAATATGTGATCAAACCTTCCCCACATATGCACTAATCATGCCAGGAGTGACCGCATGGCTCATGGTTCTGGTTTTCCAATATAGATTATACCTGGATAGTGTGCCACTGGTTTGTTCATTCCTGTAAATTGTCGCTGTATTGTGCTGCTGCATATATACATAGAGAATATGAGCATATACTATATTATATTACAGAGGTTCTGTAGGTTGCTTGACTAAGATAACTTGCCCGTATATATGAAGGCGTGTGTGAGCGAGTATGTAAATGTGTATGCACATGATGCATTGTAATGCTCTGGTGTGTCATGCAGGCTGTTTTCTCACCTTGCATCAAGTATCTCCCGTATAGAACCTGGATATACCATGACCTCCTGTTGTAGCAGTTAGTAAAATGAGGCTAGTTAATGGAGCCATAGAGCTTTTTATTCCTGAGACTTTTCATCATCAAAACAATTTTAGATTGAAGGGGTACATATTTATATTATAGTGTTTTGTATAATGATATGGTCTGTTTTCATATTTAATTCAATTGGCCAATCAAACTTCCCAATAACTATCAAATTTATTATGATTTAGTTTCTTCATTAAGTTATTTTGTGATTTCTACCACTTAAATGAATTGCAGAGTCGAGACCCCTGACCTGCTTTGAAGATTACTGTTGTAATTTAATAGAAAGAATCCAGTTTTTTGGCTAAGTAGTTTGTATAGGTTTTCTGTGAAATTTTACAAGGATACCACTTTCCTCTTAGCTGTGATGTTCATCAGCTAAACTATCTCGCTTCTGTTTTATTAGATGCAATTTACTGTAGTATCGTCAGTTGGAGTAAATGGTTCAGCGTTTGTTTGTTACCTCTCTGTTCACCTGAAAACAAAGGACTTGTAGATCAGCAGAACGTGACTAAAAAACAATGAAGCAGCGCCTGAATGAGTCATTGCAATGAGTCATCCTAAGGGGAAACTCCTCCTGCTTCCTCCTCTCTTTCTTGCTGTCCATTTTCTTTCTTTCTTTTTGCTTCTTTTATTTCTCCTATCTTGCTTTAGTGTGTCTCCTTTCTATTGTTTTATTTTTGTTGTTGTTTTTTTTTCATACATGCATGGAGCAGAGAAGCACAGCTAAGCGTATATTACAGGCAGAGACACTGGGAAGCTCTAGTGTAAACATGTGTCTTGCGTACAGGATATGGCGATGGTGATTATGCTGGAGCTGTCATTAGTGGTGACTCATGCTTTTCTGCTGGTCATGAACAGGACATCCTTCTTGCTGTTGTAACTTTTGTGGTCATTTCTTGGAATTATGTGCAGTACACCAAAACAAATATATATTTTAATAACTGTTACACTGACTCGTGTCTTCAATGCACAGTTGAGGAGTAGAGCAATATGCAGGGGGTGATGTTTGTAGTATTAAACATTAATATGGTTTTGTGCATTGGGAGCAGGGTCGCCCTATTGCAGTCCTGTCAGGTGGAGTGTAGGACTTTGGTACTGTCCCAGAGCACATAATGTCCCTTGTAGTGAACTCTATATAATAAACCTTTTGTTAAATGCTCTGTTGCAGGTCGGCCATACCGTGGGAAGCCTAGTGACATGTGGGCTCTCGGTGTAGTGCTGTTCACCATGCTGTATGGCCAGTTCCCCTTTTACGACAGCATACCTCAAGAGCTCTTTCGCAAGATCAAGGCTGCCGAGTACTCCATCCCAGAGTGAGTCCCACACACACACACGCACACACACACACACCTTATCTCCTGTTCCACTGATTTCAAAACCACAGGACCTTTTTAAAATCTCTATCCCTGCACAGGAAAAACAAAGTATGCGTAACATACTGACAAATCTCTAATAAAAACACCATAAAATCTGCTCTGTCTATGAAGGATGTATATCCTGCCAATTCTATGGCAGCAGCACAGTGCATAAAATCAAACTGATATAGGTCGAAAGCTTAAATTGATGTTCCTGTCAAACATCAGAATGGGGGGGGGCACCAATGATTCAATATGACTTTTTGAATCTGAATTTAGAAATAAATAAATTTAGTTTTATACACATTTGTCCTAAACACATTTCAGCCAGTAGACTCCATCAAAATGGCTTGAAAATGTAGCCAAATTCAGTCTAGTGTGTTTTGAATTTAATATGTTGATGTGCATTTGCTCCGGTGCAGGGACGGCCGTGTGTCAGAAAGCACAGTGTGTTTGATTCGTAAGCTGTTGGTGCTAGATCCCCAACAGAGGCTGACTGCGTCAGAGGTGCTCGAGTCTCTCAGTGGCATTATTGCCTCCTGGTGAGTTTCACGATTCTGTCTCCTAGCTGCCATTTTCCCTGCTGACATCCTCTCCTTTTACAGTACATTTATTAAACAGCAGCTCTAATGGCTTTGATGAAAGTATTTTTAGAAGCGTAATCTTGGGGGGGGGGGGGGGGGGGGGGGGGGGCTCTTTCTTTTTGATTGTTTTTATGGCTCGGTGCTTAAACTGTTTTTGCTCATCTGTTCGGCATTAGTGGGGTCTAGACTAATACATCTATCTAATACATAACACTTTCCCCAAGGTTCTGCAGTATTAGTTCATTGTTTTCTGTAGGTTTATTTTGTTTCCTGAATGCAATTCTCAGAACCTAGGAAGAACAGATTCAGTGTTGAGTAAGACTCCTTTAAACCCATTTCACAAAAAAGACCTGGGCCACAGAATTACCGATATGGACTGGTCCACCGTATGTAACAATGTGTTCCCTAAATGTACTTCTTTGGGAATTCACGAACTCAACTACAGATTTTTTAACAGAGTTTACCTTACACCTTCACGTCTAAGAAGGATTTACAAAGACTCCTCCGATCTCTGTTTTAATTGCAAGAAACACAAAGGAACATTCCTTCACTGCTTCTGGTATTGTGAGAAAATCTTTTCTTTTTGGATTAAAGTACATCATTTTTGACAAAGGCTCCTTAAGTTTAAATTTTGTTTCTCTTTGGAATTGTATCTGCTGTATAGTGGAATTGAGACTGTGTTTGCCAGGTACACCAAATTTAAAAACAGTTGCCTTGTGTGGAAGTCAAAGAAATGTATATTGTTATTGTGGTCTTCTCCTCAGGCACCTTCTGTTAAAATGTGGTTGTCTTAAATGTCCATATTACTTCCACTTGAGAAGCTCACTTATGACATACACCAAAGGTCTAATGACTTTTGGCAGATATGGACACCTCTCTGGTGCCACATTAACAACCTCTCTTGATCCTGTGTACATTTTGTTATTTACCAGAATGTGCTATCTTTTTCACCTGATTGTCCACTTTTAATTGTTTTTTATTGTGTACTTGAGACTGTATCGCTATGTTTATGTACATCTGATTAACCGACCAATAAAAAAAAAAGAAAGAAAGAAAGAAAATGAAAGCAATGGATCTTTTTAATTATTGTGCAGTTCAAGCTTTTCAATTAACCACGTGAAACATGTTCATTCATTTCAGCTTTATTTAGCCTTTTATGAGGGCATAAAGACAGCAGGCTTCATAAATTCATGATCAACTCTCAGGATTTAATGGGCTCCCTTATTGTGTGTCAAGCTGTGAAGACCAAAATGCACACACCTATATAGCTTCTACCAGCAAATAAATAAGTGCCTTTCTGTTAGGGGCCAACCACCTCCTCCACCCACTGATTCAGTTTAGCCAGTGACCAGTGACTCAGCTGTGTTTTTACCACGTGCACATGATGTCAAGTAAAAGGCAGCTGGTGTGTGTTTTTAACTTTAATCACGGTAATAGGAAGAAATAAGACAAATTGCTACTAGGAGGAATTCATTCTTGAGAGTTGTTTTTTTTTCCTGATTTGCAGGGAATCAGGGCATTCAGTCTCTCTGATTTTCCAAAGTCAGACATTAAGATGACAATGTTGAATATAATTTTCCAGACAAAGGCTTCAAGATTACTTTGTAACTGCAAAATTTTTATCCCTGTGCACATCAAAAGCAACAAAATATATCCTTTGCTTCTTTGGACATGTTTAATAGGCATTCTGTATCATCTATGAGCGGCCCGCTGCAGGTAGTACCGGACATCGATGACCAGCTGAACCAACCCGAGCATCTGCAGGAGGTCAGTGCCTTGATGGCTGCTTAGGTGTCAAATCATTCTGTAAAGTATTGCAAAAGCTGGGATCTGTGTATAAACTTCACTGTGACTTAATCGTCTCTTTGTGTTCCTCAGGTGAAGGTAACAGAAGAGTCGTCTCAGTACGAGTTTGAGAATTACATGCGCCAGCAGCTGCTGCTAGCTGAGGAGAAGAACACTATCCATGAGGCCAAGAGCTTCCTGACCAAGAGGCAGTTTGGCAGTGTACCACCTGTGAGGCGTCTGGGTCACGATGCTCAGCCTGTCAGCCCTCTGGACGCAGCCATACTGGCCCAACGCTATCTCAGAAAGTAGAGGATCATGGTGCACAAGCTGTGCCACGCAGCCGGGCGTTCGTGTGGTTGCTTTTAAAGAGCATTTGGGTGAGGAGATGCATGTTGGACAGTTATCTCTCATCTGCCTCTCTCGCTGGTTAAAGAAGTTGACTCTGGTTTGAGCAACGCACAAGTCGAACAGGTTCTGAGCCCCTACCGTACCCCCCTCCCTCTCACTCTGCCATACAGACATTAGCAGCAATACCAGAACTGAATCATGTAGCAAATGGGTGCGTACACATGCACACATTACACACACCTCTCATTCTCCTTTTCTACTCTCAGCACTTTCCAAGTGGAACAGCTCAGATCACCTGACCCCAGTTGTCGTCTCTTCATGTGTTCCTCTGTCCTTCAGTCAACAACACCCATCCATACTGGGCTTCATCTGCATCCACAATTGCTAAACTACCTCTTAACATCTCTGTTTCTGTCTCTCAGTCCGTTTAGAACTGTGCTCTAAAAGGTTTTGAAAAACAGGTATCCAAATGTGGGGATATGACCACAAGCACAGGTGAAGAGCATTATTATTATTATTATTATTATTATTATTATTTTTTCAGCATTCTGGCATGTCAAAACCAGCGATACATTTATCTTCATAATCTGAATAAGCTTGGCTCTCCTCTCCTGTTAAAGGTAGCATTTTAAGAACCCAACCCCTGCCATTTTTTTTTCAGTTTATTTTTGTTTGCGTCAGTATTTCTTAAATTATTCTGTAACACACAAGGACTCTGTAGGCCTTCCTTGCTTGATGAGGCATTCCCAAGCAGCTAACAACGTGAAGCTCTTATTCTAGATGCCAAGAATAGTCCCATAAGCTGCTTTGCAACTTGCTGCCTTGAGAGGTACGATATTCTTGCCTTATCAGCTAAAGGTGCGGTCTACAGTGGTCCCAAAGCTTTTTCTTTTCGTCTTCTCATTTTTAAAAAAATAAATAAATAAACACAACAATGTCCAAATACAAAGTTGTCATAAACAGGGATTCCTGAAATTTAAATCACATGCCTTCTAGGTTTCATTCTAATGGTTGCTTATCATTACCTGAGATCATAGAGCAACCAGAGATGTTATAAAGCTGTCAGAAGAAGGATGGCTGAGGCTGCAATCATGCGGAAGTTTAAGCCCCATTAAGCTCCAAAAGTGTAGGCTTTAATCTCTTCCCCACCCCTGTGGTGACCAACAGCCAACATCTTGAGCTGCCCCTTTGAAAGCAAGCCAGCACTCTTTTTCTGCCACACCATATTAAGCCAAAACCTTGGCTGCCCTTCTGGTCATTGTAGTGGGAACTGGCTATTAAAACCTAGGCATGTAACGTACCCGAATACCCATCATTCACTTTTAGTGCCATTGTCTTCATTCATCATGTATATAAAGATTGAGTGCAGTTCTCCTGATACATTGATCATATTTTTGTTTTCATAATCACCTTTGAGAGTCATAGGATATAAATATTTACAATTTTGACTGTTCACCAACCCAATCTAAGCTACTTGTATAAATCATTGCCACAGAATATCTTGCCTTAGATTCAGACTTCATTGGTGAGTGGTGATTTTGTACCTTTTGGTGGTCTTGTTTATTTTATTAAACAGGTGTTTGTCTTTGCATCATCCTCTCTACCCGTGACTTGTGAAGGCCTTTCTGGTTCGTTCATGTTAGGGGGAAAATGTAATCCAGCCTTGTAGGCCTCTGAGCTTCTCAATGGCAGTCTGTTTTGCTTTTTGTTTGTATTCTCTGTCTTTAAAGAGCAAAATAATTGGACAGAATGCATGAGTGAAACTGTTTAACTTTGCTTGGGTTTCCTTTTTTTGGGGGCGGGGGGGTCCAATTTTATTTATTCACTGTGTACAAATGGTCTTGACTTCCATTTATTATTTTGAACACTGCCCCATCCTTGTAAGGCGTGAAGTATCACAAGATTATCACCTAATCCAGTTCTAAAGTAGTGCTGTGATCTTTTATTTGCCCAGTAATCCTCAGTTACAGCTTCTTCCCTTGTTTTGTTTTAAATAACCCTTTCTTTTGTCTGTTGAGTAAATGTTGCCACAATCCTGATGGTTTATTAAGCTACATTAATAACAAGACTGATTTTGCATAGCTCTATTTTTTAGACAAATAAAATTAAAGCACATTTATGTCAGTAAGGAATTATCTAGAGTTTATCCTGCAAGTTTAATACAACACACTCAAGCGGCCAGTGTGCAAACATTATCCTGATGTAGCTATGTGAGTGTAGAGTTACACCAAGGCATCGACATGAGGAGTATTTATCAGAGTAATGTTGCCTGCCACTATTGAAAGCATTAGTGTGCTCCCACTTCAATGTGAATATTTTTAATATATTGCAGTATTGTAGATGGCTTCTCTGGGTGAGTTCTGTGGGTGGCAGTTAAAGGGCATGTTTAAGTCCCTTCTAAAATTAAATTGTCAATGCATCTTTAATTCCTTGAAGAAAATCAGTTTAGTGACCCCAGCTCCACCAACGTACCACAGATCTGTGGGTTTAAAATGTGACTTGGTGGAGTGGTTCTGTAGTCAGTACCTTAAGTTGGACCATAACTGTTGGTTAATGCCCCATGTACGCGACTTAACAGAACCCACCCCCTGCACCCCCCACCCCTTTTTTTTCTTTTTCTGTTTTTCTTCTTTGTAGCCCCTTGGCATCACGAGGCCAAGGTGTGTATTTGCAGCATGACACATTTATGTTGTTCAGCTATATTGCTTTATATTTTAAGTAATGCATGACTTGGACTTGTGCCACATGATCTCTGCATTTAGGTTGACAGAATATTTGGGTGTGGCTCTAGGTGTTAAAAAATAAATTGCATTTGTAATCCAGTTAAAAATACACTAAAAAAAACCCCAGAAGATTCATCTCTGCAGCTCTAAATTTGGAGGATTTATTTTCAAATTTTTATTTTAATTTAGAGGGTTTTTTGTTTGCTTTTGTTTTCTTGTCCCCATTTTTTTTTGTCCTGTCGTATAAATATGTCTGCTAACTGGAAAATGGTGTAAAATGAGATGATGGTGAAATTAGTTATCAGCCTAAATGTTCGGTGTTGTAAGCTGCTTGTTTGGATAGATGTCACAGAAGAAACTGGGTAATTGTACAGATAAAACAAATTTGTATAAATGACATATTTTTGTACTTTATAAAATCTCTACATGCATGTCAGCAATAAATTTGATATGGAATATCCTGTTTGCTTGATCTGGCTGTGTGTGTGTGGGTGTACGGCATCAAATTGGGTGTACGGCATCAAATGTTAAATGTGTGTTGAAGGTTGTACAGTGCTCTCTATGACCACAGTTATAGCATATTTACTATTGACGGGATCAAATTGTCATACATTTTAGTTTCTGACACAAGTTGGGCTAAAGAGATTTATATAAACACAACTGATCTGGATTCAGATTTGGTTTAGAATAACTTGCCAACAACCTGAGGCATTATACTGTGTGTATATATATTATATCATATTGTATATTCATTCAGACTGTAAGTCATTTGGGCATGTTGGAGGGAGACCTTTTCAGTCAAATAATGTAAAGGCTATGGCAAGCCATTTTAACATTTAATGGCTAGTCTGGATATGTATTATAGATATCTGTAATTCAATTCTGCCTAGTCAAAATGAAAATTTGATATCCACAATGGCATTCCTCCTATCCACAACTGTCTTTTCAGATATCCACAACTTCTTTCTTCCTAGGACGAATGACGTCACTCTTCCCATTCACGTCTATGGAGTTTCCCTTTACAGATATCTTTAATTCAGTTGTAGATATCCACAAATGTGAAATGTGGATATCTACAACTAAATTATGACACTACATAATTCCGTTTAGAGATATCTACAATTTAATTCTGACTAGTCACAATTCCAGTTCCAGATATCCTCAACTCCCCTCAATTAAATATATCTATAATGTCTTTTTGAGATATCTTATTTTAACTAGTAAAAACTAGATTATAGATATCTTGAACTGAAATTGTGATTAAACAGAATTAAATTGTACATATCTCTAACCGGAATTATGGATAGTCAAAATTTAGTTATAGATATCTTCAAATGAATTTTGATTAGAGATATCTCAAATCAGATATCTTGAACTTTCATTCTTCCTAGTCAAACTGTAATTACAGATATCTTGAAATACCTTTGGCTATCATCGTGTCTAGCTAAAACGGAATTATAGATATCTCTGTCATTTTGACTAATCAGAATGCAGTTACTAGTTAAAAATATGTTGATATCTGTAATGCTATTTCCGGATAGTCACTTTTAGCTATTAAATGTTAAAACGGCTTGCCGTAAAAGGCCCCTTAAGGTGATGTAGTGGCTCTCTGAGAACCAGTGTGTTAAACCTTTTGAGGTGCCCTCTAGTGGAAGTTTCATGTCACACAGGATGAAGTCAAAGTGCATCTCTAGGACATGCTTGCTGTTAGCAGGATATCCGCCCTTTGTCATAGTACAATCATTTTGTTTGTGTCCTTAAGAGCCACAAATGTAAAAACATAGATATAATATGTAAAAAAAAGTCTTGCCAAACGTGCAAATACTTACTTTATTGGACATAGTAGCAAAATCTCTGACTGAAAACCCAATTCAATAAAATACATAATTGGATTGTATTGCAAAGGCCTCACATTATACCTATGTCATGAGACATGAAGATTAAAGATGGTTTATTATAGTTTTACTAAGCAGTGTGATGTTGGACCTTTGAGCACATGCATCATCACATGCAAGCCTGGGTCAGCATTGGGCCTATAGACTAATGCTCTTTTCTCAGTGTTAAATACCAACACTCTAGTGGGACTGATCCCCAGTCCAGTTATATCAAGACCAGATGGCTTAGTTTCCTCTTTTCCTTTCAGTCAGTGAGGACAAAATGGAAGAGATTTAGTTTATAGTTTATATATATAAACTATTGTTCATCCATATTGAATCATTTCATTGACGTGACTTACACCTGGGCAAACACATGAAAAGTCATCTGTACTAAATATCAGGAAAATCTCTAAGGATTAATAACATAACTATTGCCACCTTGTACTAGTTCTAAAGAAAAAGTAAAATGTCAGAAAGCCCAAATGAAGCTCAAGGAAATACACAATGTTTTCAAAAGGATACTCGAGTAATACAATGCTAGCTCTAAAATTTGCCTACTTTAGGAAGCAGGTTAAAAAGAAAAAAGGTTCGCAGTCTGCATGTTTCTTAGAGGACGCAAGTATTAGCCTTCACCCTCCCTTGCTGCTGGTGATATGAAGAGAATTCTCAATTCAGATTCAATTTTCTGATCTTTTTCTTGTTTCCTAAAATCCCTATGAATATTGTATGCGTTTGAGATGGCTTGGGTGGAGTTGCTGCCATGAAGCTTGCAGGCTTTCCAGATTGTGAAATTCATGTGTCACTCATTTGCCCCTCATCTATCTTTTATATCGCTTGCCTTTCTTTGTTAACTGGACTCATTATCTGATAGACTTTGGTAATTGACGTGGTATTAATCTTCCATTTGTCTAAAGCATTTACTAAGGTGAGAAAAAATGTGTAGGTGTAAAAAATCCATGACAGAAAGGCCTCTAGTATTATTTGTGACTCACCCACCCCCTTTCTGCTAAATAAGAAACATATTTAGCAGTGATGGGTTTCAGTTGCTTTGACTCCTACTTTTCTAGGAAACCAGAGTATCAAATACTTCTCCAATATCGCAAATGTTCCAAATTTACTCATAGTGCAACACCCCATATAAACATAAAGCTGCTATTAAATTAATATAAAAAAAACGACATTTTTGTTTTAGCCAATAGAGCACGGACTAGTAGAGTTGTCAGCCTGTCCAGATATGTAATGTGAATTCTATTTTTATCGGAAATTGGCAGGATGAGAGGATGCCTGAGTGGTTTTCTCCAAATATCACTGACTCCACAGCATCCTGTCAAGCAACGTTTGAATTCCTTCGTTCACATGTTGTTTGTTATGCACTATGTTGTGTGCAACAAGCAAATTATTCACAATATCTGGTCATTTAGGTAAGAAGTCCTCACTATCCACAAGCTCTGCAATGCATTCTCCCTCCAGCCATAGAACGACTCCAGTCTCAAATGAAGTGAATCATCTCCTGTGTAATTGACAAACATGTCAGGGTTAGAACCAAAGCCTGTTTATTCCCCGTGGGTATATGTAGTGGACTGTCTTTGTAGTTGGTTTATCCAGTGCCTTATTCTGGGGCACTATCCTCTATTCAACCCCAAAGCTTCACTGATTCTATTATACAGAGGACCAGATGCAGCCTCAGTCAATTAAAGCTTCCTGCCTTTGTAAGGCCAATGCTGTATTGTCCTCTGTGCCCCCGCCTACAAGGTCTTTCCGCTTCCATCTATGTGTCTGTGTACAATATGACTGTCCTCAGCACTCTGAGGAGTTCCATGTGCTGATTTATCTCTTCTACCACTGGAGGGGCTGCGGTCGAGCTGCTATAATTACAGATACGCCATGTGAATTATGTGTGCGCTGTGTTTTTATCTATCTGCTGGCATTCCGGATGCAAGTGATTTGTTTGTTTGATCATAAAGTTGAGAATTTAAACTTAACCTGTGACCTGATTGTGAGGGGAAGTAAATATATATATTTTTTAATTATGTCTTCTTGGTCTGTAAGACAAACTTTTTCATTGCTAGAAAGTTTGAGCAATACAAACTTTTTTACTTTTACCTTTTCACCTTTTCTCGTGTGCTGTATCTCTGCTAATACAAAGCAGAAGTGAAGCTGCCCTTCTCCACATGCCGGCTAACTATGAACATGTGGTTTTGGGGAGCAGGGTGACTCTTTCAATAGATGCCCTCGTTTCTACTGTCAACACTAAATTATGCCAACACCATAGGTGGGTGGACTTGAATGTTGTTACATTGCAGTATGTGGGGCTGCATGTGTATTGTTGTAAAGATATTTCAGACAGTATCTTCAGGAAGCTTTTGTAGGGTATATACACAAAATATATACAGCCAAAAATGTGTGGACACTGATGACTGACCATTAGACCCATACAGTATGTGGTTCTGCTGCAAACACTTGCTACAAAGTTGGAATCTTGTAATTGTACAGATTGTCTTTGTATACTGTAGTAATACCATTTCCCTTCTACGGGGCCCAAACATGGTCCAGTATGATAATGTCTCACTGCACAAAGTAAGGGATAAGGTGAAATGATTTGCAAAGTCTAAAGTGGAAAAACTTGAGTTACCTTCACAAAACTGCTTCACATGGATTGAAACTGCATCCCAGGCCCCAGGTCTTCTCGCAAAACATCAGTGACTGAATGGGCAAATCCCCATAGAGATGCTCCAAAATCGAGTGGAAAGCCTTCCCAATAGAGTGGAGGTTATTATATGTGCTTGAAAGTAAATTTTGAATGGGAAAGATGTTCAAGGTATTTGAAACAGCTTTTCCATATTCATGTAACTGAAATCATACTTAGTATGCTACGCATGATGCATCTTGCATCTGGCTTAAACACTGTGTAGGGAAGCTTCCAGTAGATGCTGAGGTAAAGCTGTGATACCTTTCTTTAAAGACTGATTGTCTAAACCGGATATTGCAACTAATGAAAGAAAGCTAGTAATACTAGTTGTCATTATTTCACTGGCATTTTCTCACTAGCATTTTTAGAATTTTTGCGTTTTTCAAGTTCAATCTATCACCTTTGCAGCATTTTTTTGGCTTCCTCCACCTGAATGGTACTAAAATGATTATGCAAATGTACTTATTTGAGAACAACTTCTTTCTTGTTTTACTTTACCCCATCTGCTTCCTCTATTAAAAACTAAACATACTAAAATGGTTACAAAGAGGCCAAAATAAAAATCTAAGAATGTCAGAAGGATTGAGAAGTGTGTGTGTGTGTGTGTGTGTGTGTGTGTGTGTGTGTGTGTGTGTGTGTGTGTGTGTGTGTGTGTGTGTGTGTGTGTGTGTGTGTCTGTGTCTGTGTGTGTGTCTGTGTGTGTGTCTGTGTGTGTGTGTGTGCATGCGTGCGTGCGTGCGTGTGTGTGTATGTAGTGATCCCAGCTGTCCTTCCAATGTGCAAAGTGAGCCAGAGGAAACACTGTGCTCAGCTTCCAGGAGAGCTGAGAGCCCAGCAGGAAAAAAAAACGTCAGGAAATGCTCAGCACAGCAGCTCCACTCAGGTCAATTCTTCAGCACTGGGAGTTTAAAGAAAATAACACTTTGGCCAACCGAGAAA
This sequence comes from Tachysurus fulvidraco, assembly GCF_022655615.1. Lineage (NCBI taxonomy): Eukaryota > Metazoa > Chordata > Actinopteri > Siluriformes > Bagridae > Tachysurus > Tachysurus fulvidraco. The sequence continues at coordinate 15,716,544 of NC_062520.1, read as the reverse complement.
TTATCATTCCATCCATATGGGATAAGGACAACAGCCTTCAAGTGAAATCCAATAATGTTTTAATCAGTGACACTCTGGAATGTGTTTCAGCAAAGCCAAGTGCCTGCCTCCATTTGACTTGAGCAGAAGTGGATAGCTTTCTGGACCTCTAGAGGCCTTTTATGTTTCATATTTATGCAGAAAAGAATTTAAGTTATGGCAGCCATATATGAGTATTGCTATTACTTTATAAACTAGTGCAGCTGTAATGTCCACTGTTTACTAGCACCAAATTTTTCTATATTGTTCTCACTTTTCAAACACACATTAACTTGGTCATTTGAAGCCATAAACAGTGTCTTTAATGAAAGCACAAAAACTCAAAGTGCCTTTTTATAAAATTAATCTCTTCACTGTGGGATCCATCAAACTACTGTGTGTGTGTGTGTGTGTGTGTGTGTGTGTGTGTGTGTGTGTGTGTGTGTGTGTGTGTGTGTGTGTGTGTGTGTGTGTGTGTGTTTATATTTTTAAGTGTTTTTTTTTTCCCTTTTAACATTCAACAAGTATAGAACAAATAAACCAAAACAAAATGTCAGGGTATACTCCCACATTGAGTTCAGTGTTTTCGAAGATGTTCTGGCTCTGCCCTGACCTGAACAAGATAAAATGCTAGATTGATGATGTCAAATTATCATTACTATTTTCCAATTCCTTCTGACTACCTACTCTAGCACACAAACAGCAACCAATTGTGGGGGTGAAGGCATAATGAAAGATTCCCTGCAACAGTGTGGGAGGAGTCCCTATGTGAAGGGCGTAAGGGGGATTAATGGGGCAGAATCTATATCACCCAAAATGTCATTGACATACTAATATATATTTTCACTAACGGTCACTAACGGATCCGGCTTGATCGTAATTATATTTCACAGGTTTTTCTTCCTCATGGTAGTGCATGTCTTTTCCTTCCTTTCCATTATGCCACAGCATATATCATGTTTGACGCATTTATAAAAATAAATGCATATAGTATAAAAACAAACAAGCTGAAAGATTTGGGTGTAGACAAACCACTGTGGAAAGATAGTAAATCCAGGTTGTGTATGTGTGTGTTAATGTGTGTGGATGTCTGTGTGAGTGAGATGTTGGGTGTTTGGATGAAAATTCATGTATCAATCCATAGCTCCTCTGACTGTGAAGAAAAGAGTTACTGCAGCTTAGCTGAGAATAACAACTTGTAAAGCTCTGTGGCAAACGTTGCTATATTTATTGGTCCCATTTTGGTGCTGCTGTCTTCCCACAGAGCGAAAAGTACATCTATGTGCTCATTATGGTCTTCCATGTGTTATGCTAAATGGTGACGGGCCCTATGTGGATTTGGCTGGATGGTAGAGGGTGATGGACAGCCTCACTGGGTGTAACTGTCTCTCTCTTTCTTTCTCCCAGTTTCACCACAATGAAGCTTGGGTGGAGTGCCAGTGGCCTCATTTGTTGCCACTTTTGTTTCACAGTGCTTTGTAGGGAGATGTTAGCATATCCTCAAAGGCCACAAAGGAGACATATTTAGCTAGGGACAAAATCCACTGTGTGCATTCCAGTGGCTTGCCACATGAATGTTTAACTTGTTTTTAGGATCCATGGGCCACATTGGTGAGTTCGCTCTTAAATTAAGAGGTTTGTCAGGTGCAACAGGATGATTGGTTCTTTTGTTCTTACATTTCACCTCTTTGACGTCACCATTTTGTACACCAAATAGGGGACTGACGGTATCGATATTATTGTGTCTGTATTTTAGAAACTTTGATGAATTCTTACAATTAACTAGATCTGACAATTACAATTAACTAGACCCTTACAATGAACTGACTGCATACATCTTCAACAAGCAGCAATGCAGCAGATCCTCAGTGTCATACTTTCATATAGTTATACATATGAAATTTATATACATACGACATGAGATATTCATTAAATGAATAATGGGTATTGGGGCTAGATATTCAATGATTATAGAGGAAATGTATGAAAATGTATGACTGGGAGAATGAGAATTTAATAGCAGAAGCAATGTGACTATGACTGCTATCTTTTTACTTACTGTACTTTCAGAGAAGCATTTATACAGTACTTTCACTATGATTATAATTCAAGTATCTGTTTTTCAGTTTTCATCTTTATTTGACATTTATACTTTGTGCAATATATCATACACCCTGTTCAATGATATCACACTGGAGTATTAAATAATCACCTAGAGAACTCAGAGTCTCTGTAATATTATGGAATGCCTGTAACCATAACAAGAGGATAAGCCTGTCCCAGCTCAGCCTGAGAAATCAGTATTTTGTCATAAAGGCCGTGTCTCTGAGGACATTAGAATCATAGTCTGGTGTGAATCATTTTAAAACATGCCGTGGCGATGATGCTGAGGGCCCACAGGCTGCACATTTCTCCAAAACACATTGATTTTCTGTAAATATGGCACTGTAATCATATTACCATTCCCTTTTATAGTCAAATATTATACTGTCATTTAAAATATGACCATTACAATTCATTGAAGAGGGTGAATGTGTCCTGGGAGACAATAGCATTACTATTACTTGGAAATAAAGTGACCTATGGCTAAGTATGGTGACCCATACCCATTCTCTGCATTTGAGCCATCCAAAGTGCAAACACACAGCAGTGAACACACACACACCGTGAGCAGTGGACCTGGGGAGCAGTTGGGGGTTCGGTGCTTTGCTCAAGGGCACCTCAGTCGTGGCCGGCCCGAGACTCGAACCCACAACCTTAGGATTACAAGTCAGACTCTCTAACCATTAGGCCACGACTTGCCCCAGCTTTGTGATAATACAATCATTATATTCTAGCATTTGTATTCTGTAAACTCCCCCTGTCTGGGCAGAGTGCCTGATAGCACAGTGAGAATGGAGGCTGAAATATGATATGTTTGATGATACAATGCATTTGTGTTGAAATTTGGAATGGATTTATATGCAGTGTATGCTGTGTGTGTGAGAGTGTGTTTTATGTACACACTGTTCAGCTTATGCTAACGTTTAGAAAGGGATGTGGTTGCTGAATCTGGAAAAAAAAAATTTTTTTCCCAATTTCCTGAATTATTGCACATATTTAAAATATGCAATGGGGACAATATATCTTTAGAGAACTTCTGGAATTCACAGTCTGTTCAAATTTAGAAGCAAAAAATAACAGTAAGGAATCTGTTAAAGATCTTCAGTATTAGTTTGATAAAAATCTCTTCCTGCCTTAATTAAATCCAGCTACCAAATATGTAGCATTTTAAGGTAGCTTGTGTCTACCTAAGCTGTTTTTGTAATACTTTATTGGGATAAAACAGACAGAGAACACAGAGCTAGCCTGGGATTTAAACCAGGTAAAAATCAGTACCAAACAGCAAGTTTTGAATTGTGTATGGAGCTGAAGCAAATGCACAAACAATTAGTCAGCACATGAAAAAGAAATACCAGGATTGAGATGTAATACTCCTCTGGGGGAAAATGGAAACACTTTATCTCATATTGTGTAGTAAGAAAAGCAGCGCCCCCCTGTTGCTAGCCAGAGCAATAATAATTCAACTATAACATCTGTTAAACTGCTTCATGTCCTGGTTTCAGCCCTGAACTGAATTTGGAGCTAGAAGATGTTCCGGGTGTAAAATATGCTTTAAAGTCAGTTTGAGGTGCTTCTGTTCTGGATTAAGCAGGGAAGCACTTGTTACCATGAAAGGAACAAAATGAGCACCTTATATTTTCTTCTGTATACTGAAAGCCTAGTGGTTAAGACATTGATCTACCAATTGGAAGGTTGTGAGCTTGGATCCCAGGTCCATCAAGTTACCACTGTTGGGCCCCTAAGCAAGGCCCTTAATCCTCAATTGCTCAGTTGTAGAAAATGAGATAAGTCACTTTTTGAATTGTTCTCCATCTGTGTATGCATGTCTTGTGGTACGACATAACCTGGGAATATGTATTTTTGCCTATCCCTGAAAATCTCTGGAATATCATTTAACTCTGTTGGCTTGTAGAGATGACTTTTTTTATCTACACTGGAGAAGTGCCAGAGTCAATAATGCTTTGGGAGGTGAGAGGAAGTTTTCCCTTTATTTTTTTTCTCCTAGACAACCTGTCAGCTGTGTTTACACATCTTTTAAAGCATCCACTTACCCGGCTACTTTTGCGTTATGATTAATTTTTAATCCATCAATCATTACCTCATATTTCATAGGTTTTCTTTTACACTGGGGATTTGTACATAATTGTAAAGCTACAGTACATATAATTGTTTTGGCTAAGAAATAAAGACAAATATGATAATTGTGTCATGGAATAAAATAATTAAAGATGATGCTCCTGCCTGAACTGCTTTGACAGTAAAGTAGACAGTAAGATTTAAATAGTAAACTGTAATTCCAGTTGACACTGTACAAAGGGTGCTGGATCACAATTGGTGGAAAATTTGTACTTGTACATCATACACCAACTCAGATACTCCCAATGAGATCACGTCTCACTTTTATGCTTGAACTATTTCTGATTAAAAAGATGGGACTTGGCAGTGACTCAGGGGAAAGAGAGAAGTAAACAGATGAGAGTGAGAGTGTGAAAAAGTCTGATGTACTTATTTGATGTCTAATTTGTTGGGAAGCTTGAGAGTGATAGATGAAATTCAGCTGATTTATCCTCACTGTGGTGTTCATACTTGTGTCTGTGTATATATATATATTTTCCTGAATTTCAAACTCACCAATAAGAAGTATTTAAATTGCATTATATACACAATGAATTACAAATCATGAAACAGTCATGTATACACTAATTAAATTACAACCTTTGAAGCCATCTGCTTTGGAATATAAAAGGAAATTTAGTTACATGTTTGTATTGAATTTGTTTTTTTCTCCCAGAGAGGGAAAAGTCCTCAATAAGCCCTTCATGGAGAATCATAACTTTTAGGTTTATGGAATATGATAGAAATGTTCAATGTATATGCTATTTTTACATTTGCTTTATATTAATCCTTCCAGCAAAGCATAGAAGAAAAACATTTCCTCAAGTGGCTTATAACTATTGAGTCATAAACATGTGCGTGTTATGGTTCAGGAGGAAACATGGCAGTGAGTTGTGCTGGGCCAGTGAGTTTTTTTGGGAATCAGTGATGCATGAGGAAGTCTGTCTGAGTTCCAAATGGCTCAGTGATCATTTTTGCCTCGCTACCAGCACTAGTGCTGTGAGATCTAAATGTTCTCAGAATTCCTCTATGCATTTGCCCTTTGTCATATTACTTGTCATTCTCATAATGCAAACCTGTTTATATGGTAGCTGTGAATTATATTGATATCATTTTGCTCAAAGCTGACACCACCAGCACAAATAATCTACTTATGAATGAGTTCTTTCTCCATACTCACACCAGCATTGTTTTTTACGCCTCTGGAATCATGTGTCATGATGATGTGTAACAGATGAGAAGAGGAGGTGTGTGAGTGGAACCATCTGCAGGGTTCTTTAGTCGGAGAGCACTGGGGGCTCCACACTCCTGCTTCGCTACTCTAAAGCCACAACTTCATATTTGGAATGCAGAGTGTAAAGAGAGCTTGCTTTGGCTTAGGAGCAAAAAGCCTGCACTGACTAGTGGGATGATCAAATTCCACCACTTCTTTTGTTCACACAACCCCGTTCCAAATACATTTGGTTGCAGGTCATTGAGTTTAATGAGCCGTCTACAGTCCTGAGTGCTGAATCTGCAAATCCCACCAATTTGGCAGCATGACCTAAAACCCAATTACTGTTCTTGGCTCAGATGAATGAGGTAACTAATGAAATTCAGCTTGCCTGTGATGAGTGTTAAACAATGTTCTTGTATAAAACAGCATATGACTATTTTAGTGCTTGTCGTATTTATGACAATGATCTGAAAATAATAGTAATCTGTCATTCCTGTAAGTAAGTATACAAAGAAACACAGTATTGTGACAAAACAAATTCTCAAGAGATTTCACAGTGCTGATTATTTATGGTGTGTTAGAATTTTGTTCCAAACTCCAAGGAATCAGTGTAAACAGACTGGCACAACAAATGTAGATTACACACAAAACAGATGATTTTTTTTTTCCAAGGGAGCTGTACTTGTGCATTCCAATGTCACAAGCTTTATTACATTAGCCAGTGGATTTTCCAATCCAATATTTAAAAAATACAGAATGCTTTAATGTGAGCAAGAAAACAGCGATTCTTTGTTTTGTGTTAGAAAAAAACGGCTTACAATGTGTATAATCTATAAACTAATTACAATGAGGATAATATTTCTATATTAATATTTATTATATCACGTTATTTCAGAACAAAGTTAAGTAATAGTGACAACTGATACCCATAACTCACCTCATATAACAAATACATAGTAATGTTTGTGATTTCTTCTAGATGCTGAGAGTCTGGCTACCAGAGCTTAGCTGTTGTTGTCTTTAAACCAAGGGAAACCATTTAATTGCAAATGCCATCCTACAAACACAGCCAATATAGCTAAGCTGAAATTTTACAAAGTGCATTAGACTACTGACTTGGGCGTATCCAAAGTGATCCAAAGTATGCCTATAAATAACATTTCCTCTGAAGAAATGGAAATGGAATTGCATACTAACTACTGATTTTTTAAAATGTAAAACAATATGATGCCAGATAATTATAAATGATCATGATCTTTTTTCAAGCTTGAACAAATTAACAGAATTTTTATGCTAAAACCTGTTTGCTTTATTGCATTTTTAACATTTAAATGTGATATTTATTTATCGTCTTTACTCTGATTTATTTAATTAGATTTATTTGTTTGTTTGTTTGTTTGTTAAAAGATATAGTTTATTTTTTGTAAAGCATTTTCTTATCTATTTCTTGCATAATTTCCTGTTGCATTGCTAATTATTATTGCAAGGCCACATCATATACACTTATGGTAGTTTTCATGTGCTAGTATGCAGCTTATGTTAAAATCCAGTATTATTGACATGGCCTCTGCCTAACCATAAACTATTATATTAAATCATCAACATATATCTGTAAGTCCATGACTGAGCATTATCTCTTGAACTTTGTAAACTGTGGAAGAATTGGACCAGTGGTAAACATGTTAGCACTTGCTTGGATAAGTGAAGAGCCACAGTCTGCATAGAGGGCAACTAATGATTAACCATTCTTGGTATTGTAGACAGACTTATAGAGTTTTTGCGTGCAAGAGAGAGGAGAAGGAGTATATTCAGAAACAGAAGGTCCGGTTTGGGGCATAATGTTTACTCTGGTGCTGTGCCAGCATCTAAAACAACAAAACTCCACAAAATTCCTCATTGTGAGGTTACTTCCCCTTTAGAATTATAATAATAAGGTAGAGTTGTATCCAGGGCAAAAGTAATTACTTACTCCCTACAATTAACCGAATTGCATAGCATTTTGTCTGCACACAACAGTTCACTCATTCAAAGTTTACTGCAAGCTTGCAAAACATGTCTTTTAAAAAACACATGCATGTCAAAGAGACTCTGTAATCGCTGATGTGGCTTTGTTTTTTTGTTGTTGAAGTTTTACATACATTTTAATAGCAGTTATGTGTCCCGGTTATGGTTATTGTGTCAATACAGACTAAAACATAGATTTCCAGGCTTTTCCTGAAAGCATATATTTTGTTGCTTATCAGCTATCCACTAGGCTTTCAGTCTGGCTGCAGAAACATGTCAAGCATTACTAATGAGTTTTTAAGTTTTAATTAAGGAGAAGGACCCAAGAGACATTAACCCCAACATTATTGATTTGTACAGGGTTAACAACTGAAAGAGCAGGATCCAGTTCCAACAGCATGTTTGTTTTAATGAAGAGGTAGTCAGCAGGAAGGGGGCAAGGCCAGCAGTGCAACTGACAGCGTGATGAGCGAGGTCACTACAACAGCTTGACACAGAGGTGTTCCAGGTGCTCACAGCTGTGTGTGTGTGTGTGTGTGTGTGTGTGTGTGTGTGTGTGTGTGTGTGTGTGTGTGTGTGTGTGTGTGTGTGTGTGTGTGTGTGTGTGTGAGTGTGTGAGTGTGTGAGTGAGTTATTGAGTGAGTGAGTGAGTGAGTGAGTGAGTGAGTGAGTGAGTGTGTGTGTGTGTGTGTGTGTCTGTGCATGCATGTGTGCACTGCTTTTTCTCTGAGTTCTAACTTGTCTGGATTTCAAGGGGGAAGGGCAACGCTCTAATGCAGTGAAGTTGCTAGCCTTGCTCCTCTCACTCTCCCCTATTATCCTCAGGTTGATGTGTCCCTGTTATTACCATGATCACAGATCTGACAACCACAACTCTCATCACTGCTTCAAAGATAAGTTATAAATCAGAACAGTAACTCCTCCTCTAATGCTCTAGATCTAGTAGAAGGGTGGAATGTGTTAAAAGCAACACTTAAATAGGAAAATAGTAGATTTTACATTTTTTTTAATAGTTTTAATCCTGGATGATGATTGGATGGCAATAGAGCTGTATAAAGCCAAGTTTAGTTTAGTCTTGCCAATTCCCCCACAGCAGTAACTCTCCACTACCACATGAATGTGTTCAGCATCTTTTAAAACAACTGGGCAGTTTAACACATTCACAGCAAAGCTCTCTGCCCTATTCTGCATGCATGAGCTCACAATGCCCACGGCTGTTGCACTTATAGACAGGGAAGAGACAGTATGGCTAATTTTGTTCTCTCATGGTAATGGGTGGCTTTGGCATGTTCAGGATTTAAGCATACAATCAAACACTTTTCTATTGCTCCACACAGCAGCCTTTGGTTAGAAACGTCTAGCACTGTTGTCATTATATCTACCATCTTTCAATAATTAAGACAAAGCAATCTGCTTAAACTCACTTTATTTTTATAGTGTACATGGTTTCTTGGTAAATTATTGTGTGTGTTTCTTTTTTTTTTTAAGAAACAACTATATATTAAGGCCCAACATAGTTTCCAAAAGAAACCAGGAAGCAGTTGAGCAAAGTGAAGAGTTTGGAATAGAAAAATAAAGAAATGAATGTTTACAATGTCAGCTCATGTCCCTTGGGAGTGAGCGCTGAGCTATGAAGTCATGACAGGCAGAACTGTGTCATCAGGATGTGTGGGCATATACAAGTTTGTTTCCCAGCTTGTACACTGTCAGTCATAGCCATGACAGCCCATTGGCTCATATGTAGACATATATAAGCTGTTGTGATGCAGGGCAAACGGAGAAAATTAATCAAACTAAATAGTAAGGAAGTTAACAAATTAGCGTAATGACACCAAAAAAATGTCAAAGGCCAATATAAACCCAATTCCTAATGAGTCCTGATTTGTGATAAGTCTTGAGAAAAGTTATCTTTCTATTGGCCGTTATGTGTTCAATAAACAAGAAAGCATGGGAAATTTTGAAACATACACACGGACTGATTTCCTTTTGGCAGACCACCATGTTTACATGTCAACCAAATCAGAATGCAAAAAAACATTATGGTTGGGATTTCCATGTGGACAAGAGTGACTCCCAGTTGTGGTTAAGTTGCAGGAATCAGAGTCATCTTTTTTCTCTGGCCTACAGCATGGATCAACCTCACAAGACTCCCACTCACTGTCACACCACTGTCTGCTTAGAAAACATGATCATTTATGGATGCACATGTGACTGTTCTGGAAGGTTTCTTCTTCATCACTCTTTTCTTTTTACCCTTTAGAAATTAGGTCTATGTTGGTGTATTTTGTCTATGTTGTTTGTATTTTGTGAGCAAAATCAGGCTTCCTCAAGAATTTTTTTGGAAGCTGAATTGGAAAAAACAGTACATGGTCAACATTCTTGGAGTTCAGCAACTTTAAACTTTTATATCAACACAAGCTACTGATGAAGGATTCACATTCCATAAAATCCTAAACAGTTCTCTTAAAAATAGAGAAGCTAAAAATACATTTTTGTGAGGAATTTCAGTATATTTAGAAAATGTATCTGTATAGCACAGTTCATACATGGAGGCAACCCAAGGCATACATACAATAAACAATAAAATAAATAAATAATTGTGATATACAACTTGCGTGAAGGAGAAAATCACAATACATATGTACAGTGCAAAGTAAAATAAAAAATAAAATATGAGATAAAGTGGTGTAATCCTAGCTGTGAGTGCCCATTTAACGGTATAAGACAATTGAGAGAAATAAAAAATAGCCATATTTGGGATGGATCTTAGGTCTTTTAAATGTTGGTTCCAGCTATGGGTAAAATTAAGAGCTAAATGTAGCTTCTCCCTGTTTGGTCCTGTGTCTAGGCAACATTAATATTTCTGCTTTCATATACTCAAGAGACTTGTGTTATTCTTCAAAAATGGTTATGTCTTTCCACTCACTGAATAAGCTTTTTAATGTGATTTATTCTGGATGTTTTTATTGGGCCCTGTAAAAATAACTAAGTTTAATTTAAATCTGTGGTTCTTGAAAATAACAAAAATAGTGGCTACTCTTTTAAATGGTTGTCTGCAATTATCCTCCAAAGAAACTGGACCATCTCTTATTGTTCATTTGTAATTACTGTTTTAGCATCAACTTTTGTTAAACTCTTTTATTGGCTTAGTAGCCAAAAGGTATTCACACAGGAAAATAACATTTATACCACTACACATGTACAGTATAATTAGTTAAATAAGCCTGTCTGTCTTGATTAATTGTGATGTTCATTTCTTTCTTTTTTTTATCTTGCCCAGTCCTTTTATTTTGCTTAAACATCTAGTCGGAGTGTATTCCTTTCGTCACTTTATTTTTTCAGAGAAGCATGCCTGCCTGTGAATGTGATGAACATTTTAAGTAATCCTGCTGCCCCTTGCCCATCCCAGTCCATCATCACACTCACTCACATTTAAACTTCACTCCTTTCCACTCCTCTCTCAGTTAAGGAAAGAACACTGAAGTCTTTTACTGGTCCAGTCTTGGCGCTATGGGAGCATTGCCGAACATGGACAGACCACATCGGTCCCCCTAAGAGATTTCCTGTCTTAGCCCTCCCGTCTAATACCAAACAGACTTCTCCTTCTGCATTCGATTTCCTAGCAGTCATGCCAGGACTCTTTCTACGTTCACCAAAAACAGCATTGGAGAGCATTGGACAGCATTGGAGAGCAGATCAGCATGGAGCTCTTAACTAGCTCACTCTCCTTCTACAATAACATGGGATCCATGTGAGTGGAAAACACATTTATGTGTTCTTAAGAACACCAAGCCATTGCATTCCTCTGTCAGAATCTCTTCCAAATAACACATGTTCCACCCAAAAGTTTCTAAAAGAGTGCACTTATTAGAGAAAGAGGTTAACTGGCAAAGACTGGTGCTTCTTTATGTAAGACATATTCAGTTTTAACTGTAGAGAGATATCTTTTTGTTGGGTGGGTTTTTTAAATAACTCAGTTCAAAGAGCCAGTAATCTCAGTCCTAATAGGCTGTGGGTTAAAATGTTCTAAAACTCCCACATCATTAGCACTAATGTTGAAATTGTGATGTTTGTTAAGGTGAGTCATGAAAAAGCATTTGTTTATATTTTTACATTTTTATGCATTCTTGGTTAAGTAGAGAAATGGCAATCCTTCGACAAACGTTTGGAATTTTGTAGTTATTATTATCCCACACTTATTGTTCCACTATTACTGTTTCATAGTGCACACTGCAAATACAATTATACTGGTCAATTTGCAGAGCAGTAGATGGTTAAAGATTAAGTAGAGTTTAAGTTTAAGTTAGAATTTAAGTTTGCAGTAAGAGGTGCAATGTGCCTGATGTAAAAACTTTTTTGTTTTAATATACCACAAATCATTGAGGTTAAATGTTTTCACTGAAGATCCTGAGAGCAGTAATTGTATGCAGTGTTATGTTACATTACGTTATTCATCTTCAATAACAGTTTGATACTTGTCAGAGTGTAGGGGATATGAATTCTATATCAGGAGCACTGGGCATAAGGCACACAGTGAATTATATACTGTACCAGTCCATCAAAGGGCATCATGCAAATGCACCTAGGGGTGATTTATCATAGTCAGTTCACACTATATGTTGCTGCTCTAGAATTATTAACTAAAGCCCACATTTAAGACCTATATACCGGTTAAGCATTTACCTCATTTCACCTTGGGTTTGGAACCTCATGAACAAGTACTGTCTTGTTTCACCTCCCACCTCCACCACTCATTGTATCTCTTACTGCGACAGGTAGACAGTATTGAAAGATAATGTTCTTTTTTCTCCTTTCAAAAACCACTTTCCATATTCATCAGCTGAGTCAAGATACAAGGAATGCGCAAGCAATCATTCTGTGACTTTAAAAGGGAGCATTGGGTTTATGATAAGTAAGCCATGACAGCCCACAAATCCCCAAGACTATCTCATATCTCCCTTAACCCACACTCCCCATTAGCTTTTTACTTGAGTGTAAATCAGCCTTGGGGACAAGTGGACATTTGCCAGCTAAGAGAAGCTTCAACTTAGAATGCGATTGGGAAGGGAGAAGTCCAGAAATGTCTATCCTGGAGCAAATGGAAAAATACTGTTAGAGCCTTTCATTGCTCTCCTTTCTTCTTTTTCTTCTTCTTTTTCTTCTTCTTCTTTTTATAACCTGACTGCAAGCTCTAAAAATATTTTGAGGAGGAAATTAAGGTGTTTTGATAGGACCATACCAGTATAATCCTTGTGTGTTTATTCCAATATTGTCTCATCATAAATCCTACAACCAATAAAATTAAAGATCATGCACTTTTAACTTTATGCTTTACAGAAAGGACATTTCAAGGACAAAAACAATGCAATTAATGGTCTTCATAAGAACCATTTGCTTGCAAAACATATATAATTATTCCTGACCTTTGTAGACTGTTCTAAATGGTTGTGCTTAAATTATGGTAGCAAGGTAGCTCAGAGTGATGCAAAGGTGTACTTGCTCATGCATGCAAGCTCCTTAATTCAGGCAAGAATGGTCAGGTTTCATGTCTCACTCAAACCTGCATGGGGGCAACAGGGGATATGCACAGATTAACACTTCTATGTAGGTTTTCAAGTTAAGTTAAATGCTTCTAAATATATGCCAGAAGAGCATTATTATTATTATTATTATTATTATTATTATTATTATTATTATTATTATTATTATTATTATTATTATTATTATTATTAAGGATATTTTTACTGATAATTTCTGTGCTCTTGTAAGGATAGGACAATTGGTTTGAATGTGTTTTCATCCTGATATCGATTGCTCATTACAGAGATATACTTGTTGCTTGAAGCAGATGGAGAGAAAATGTATACAGCCTTTGTTGAAAACAACAAAGGAGGCTTGTGTTTTTACATTTCAGAATACATTTGAACATGAACACACCCATTTTAGTCAATGCTTTAGTCATTCCCTTGTACTGGGGTATGTTATTCAGTGTGGAAAATCTTAGTTAATTGGTCTCTGGTTTTCTTTTTCTAACTGTTTCCTTAACAACACAAAAAGCCTCCCCCTTCCCTGCTTTCCTTCCTCCTCTTCCCAAACCCTGCCCATTTTTATACATGTTCCTCCTTTTTTCCCCTTTTCTCCTGTTGCTGTCTAACTGGCTGTGTGACACTCTTCCTGCTGTTTGTGAGGCACGATTTGGAAGGAGAGAAATCTGTCATTACGGTCTAGCCGCTAGAGGAAGTCACCACCTCTGGGCTCTTGGAAAGCAAAATTAAACCTTTCAAGTATGCTTACCTAGAACAGAGAAGACCATGGATTGGATGTTCCACTAGGAGTGTATTGAACAGTGCTGGATGGTTGCAATTAGGAGAATAACTACAGTATTTGGATGGAGTGCTAAATTTGTGGGATTAGATTGCTGGATAAAAAAATTGCTGGATATTTATTTAAAAAAAGTTATTCCACGGTGAGTGATTTTTTCTTTTTTTATCTTAAATTGTGTTACTGGCTCTTGGCATGTTAGTGTAATGTTCTGTATGTGTTTAGAGGTAGTTCAGTATGAATGTAACATCCTTTTTCTAACATTATTTGTTGTTCTGAAAGAAAACATGGAAACATTTCACTTTGGTTCATAGAATCTGATGTTAATTCAGAGATTTAAAATTACAACTGTAATTGTATGCGATTTGACTACTTTTGTAAATGCAGTGTTCACAACATCTCTCTTAGTTCAGTGCACAGTGCCCCAATATATGTTATTTTAAGCACTGCATGTATATGAACTGGTAGAAATTGGTAAAAATGTTAGATGCATGTGTGAGCTAAGCATCTTGCTACATTATTGTGTTAAAACTTTACTACGTCTGAACTAATAATATGGTAATATGAAGACATGATCAGAAGGTGAGACAATGTAAACGTACATCACTTTTTTATACACTTATATTTAATCTAAATGTAAATGCCCTGTTTGTTTTGACATTCTTTTTTTCCTGATAAAAGAGTCAAGATAAGCTCTACATCTGCTTTTTGTTTTGGAATGGTTGACTTGTACCAAAACCAACATTCTGAAAGCACCCATATCCTAACCTCAACACTGTGTGATTTCACACTGCTTGTCTCTGGTGCAAGATTTTAACATGCTTCATGCAGATTTCAATAACCCATAGATCTGTTCTTATTCTTAAACCGCTTGTCTAAATTCCTTCCAGTAGCACCATTCTTGCTAATGCACCCTCACTTTTGTACACACAGTGAGTGAGATTTCAATGATGTGACAAACCAGGGTGGCCAGAAACAGAGATCTTGACAGCTGTCTTTTAGCCTACCCCAAACTGTTTTTCTTCATTAACAGTAATCCAAACACACAGTAAATTATTATGTGCAGTTTTGCATGCACTCACTTTGTCCACATTGGTTTTCACCATGTTGTATGGTTTTCTGGAAAGGCGTGCCCATGTGATGCGTCCTATTTAGGGTGTGTTCCAGCCTCATGCCTAGTGTTCATGGGATAGTCTCTAGATCCACTGCAATCCTGACCAGCAGTTACTGATATAAATAAATAAAAATAATTATTTCATTGCCAGTAATTTGACATTAATACATTTAAGAAATCTAGTCTGAAGACTGATATGAAGACATGCATAATACATTATGTTATTGTGGGTTTTTTTTCTGTGGCCCCTTTCGACTAAATGATCCACTATAAAACCATGCTCTATTTGTGGAAGTTGAGTCTAGGCATTCCCAGAGGTTACTTTTCCCTGATATTCTCTCTGCAAATGTAACTAAAGAGACCATACAAATAACCTTATTCCTAATATTTAGTGTACTCCATTTACATGTGTGAAATAGATGGGAAAATATAAATATTTATTTGACTAATGGAAAATTTATGTCAGATTTGGGTTACAAGTCTTCATGGGGATATAAAAACTGAGGAATGCAAAGCCTATCCAAGATTCCTTAGCTAAATATCCTTAGCTATCATCATGGAGTGAAAAGGTAGTGAGGTGTTTTGACGTTCACATTAGAAGTGTGATTACGGCAGACTGCAGGATCTATCATTCATGGAGCCGCTGACTAACCAAAATCTATTAGATATAAGATTTTCAATAATTTTACAAATCAGAAACGCTATTACAAAGGAAGGTGGGAGGTTCTTTCTGCAGATTCAAAGCATCAGGTTTCCAGATTGACACCAAGCATGGGTTATTCTCTGTGTTGAGTTTCTGTGCATCTTTTCTGCATGGGTTTCCACCGAGCTCTTTAGTTTCCTCCTATTATATACTGATTTTGGGTTAACAATGCTAAATTACTTCTAGATGTAAATGTGCATCGTGTCCTATCATATTAATGTGTGCATTCATACTGTCTGTACACTTTTTATTCTAGACTCACTCCCCATTACATTATATTTGTGGCATTTGATAGATTCTCTTATCCAGAGCAACTAACATTCATCTCATTTATAAATCTGAGCAACTAGGGGTTATGGGCCATGTTCAGGGGCCCAGCTGTGGCAGCTTGGTGGTCTTGGGATTTGAAATCACAACCATTCAAACAGTAGCCCAACAAGTTAACCACTAAGCTACAACATCCCACAGGGAGCAGCACTGGATCCATTGTGACCGTGATCCATAGAGTCTTTGCATAGAACATTTTAAGACAAATGTTTAACTCATTATATTAAAAAAAATAAAAACTGTAAAAATCTAAAAAAAAATAATAATAAAAAAAGGTCTTTCTGATATTAAATTATATAAAATTTCCTATGATAAACATGTCTGTTCATAAAAGTCCTATGTAGAAACAAGAATGCAATGAAAATTCATATGCACTCATCTAGACACGTATATGGTATTAGAGCTGATGTGCTAGGAGCTGATCTCTTTGAATGCTTATAAAATAATTTTAAATGGCTTGGTGACAGAAGCATCTGGCTGTAAATGCTTTACTTAATTAAGTTATGTACTGATATTGATCCTCTTTTCATTATACATTTTATTATTATTGTAATTCGATTCATTTGTATGATGTTTGTGTGTATGATCGTATGTATGTCTGCTATTTCACATGAACTGTGCTGCTGTCTATCTTGGCCAGGACACTTTTGCAAAAGAGATTTTTAACCATAATGTGCTTTTCCTTGCAAAATAAAGGCTAAATAAAAAATCATCTTTAAATAAAGCAAGCTAACGACCCAGAGTTACATATAAGCATACCCAGTTTTTGTATATTTTTGACGAGAAGTGTATAAAAGAGCAGAGTAGTCTCAGAGTATTCGTTTGGTCTCTGCTCACCCAGCTGGCATGCAGCTTCAGGGTCAGCTCCATCTTGTGTGTAAGGGTCAAGGAGCTGATGGCAACCACATGTCTGACTTGGTTCCAAGTGAAATACCACCCTCACAAGAAAGCCACTGGCAGAGCTCAGAGTACGTGAACCACTACAAACCACCAGCGCAGCATGATCTGTATTCTCTCCAGTCAGTAGTAGCCAGGACTGTAAAAGTATTCAAATGAAAATCATGAATCTAATGCTTCTGCCATGGGCCTCTACTGAATGTTTTTGCAGGTAAAACAGTCTGTCCTTGTGTTGCAGAAATGTGTCCAGGTTTATTGAGTGGAAAGCCACCCCCAGCACCACTGTGGTTTCAGGCAAAAGCTTGAACTTCAATTTTGCTGTTTCTTACATATTGAGTTGCTTTGGACTCAGTTGGTAGTCAGATGATTCTAACTGGCTTGTGTAAGTCATTGGAGACTACATGTGGTTATGGCTAGTCTACTGCTGAACAGTTCATAACCATTCGTACACCATTTGATCATTTGTTTTTTTCTTGCTACTCAATTATAATGTAAGATTTTAAAAAATCTCAGCCATACTTAGTTTGCATGTTCAATTTCATGTTTTGTTTTTTTTTTTGTTAGAAGGAAAGGGCAGCAAATACATGGTAAAAAAATACAACTAAAATAAACAGTTAAGTTTAATACAGATTCCAGTGTGATAGTGAACAAGGATGTTTAGGGCTCAAGGTGATTGTATAACTTTTAAACTTTCGTTTCAAAGAATGATCTTCTGGTTTTATTCCACTATAAGGTCAAACTCTAATAATATGACAAATATAATGTATAATTCTAATAGCTCAGTAGGAATATGATATTTTTAGCAACTCAATGGTTGCAGTAATAAAGAAAATAATTCATTGTGCTCGAGAGTGATATCACTGCATCAGAAATACCAAGAAGGACTAAACATTAGTTTTCACCATAATTCTTATATTCAGTGACCATTCTAACACACTGAATAAATTCCACTTATCCACAGTCATTATGGCTATCACGGCTCTATGAGGGAGTCATGTGGTCAGATCTTTACTGAATGATTCATGCCCTCTGTTTTAGCATCTGTAGAAAGGGGAGCTTCTGTTCTGTGGTTTAGAGAAGAAATCTTCTTTCGAGGCTGTCCACAAACAATTTATGGCTAAAAATTATATATTTATATTTTTAAATATATAGACAACTTAATAATTCACACCAAATCCAAAAGTCTGAAGTGAAAGAAAAAAGGCTATATATATTTCGTTTTTTTACAGAGCACACACAAATAAAGTCACAGCACCGTGTTGGATGTAGACAGGGGAAGGAAATGCTATTGTGATCTTATTATTGTGGGAAGCAGCAAAAATATCACCTGATATGACAGTCCTAGGACTTCCCCTGCTGCTCCTCCTTTCACACACAAAGCAAACATCCCAGCATCCAAAATAGAGACTGGCATTTTCCCGAGACCTTTTCTGTTTTTGCCTTGGAACTGATTTGAATAGTGATAGTACCTTGGTCATGGCTGTTTTTTATATTGATTGTTAATATATTGCTGTTATGAGGAAGATAACTTTAACAGTTATCAGTTAATAACCATTAATTACTAAATTATTAATAATTAAATTAGTATAAATTAGTAGTGAAGATCAAGCTTACTGTTGATGTTTTCTTTCTTTTTAATATCATCGATCAGAGTGGGCATATTGCATTACAATGTTAAGCTATTTTCTAACCTTGTAGCAACATCTGTTCTGGATAAGCAAATTAGGTCAAACCAAGACAAATGCATGACTATACCTCAGTTATTTAGCTGAAGGTTGAGCAGCAGGGGTCTGTTAATAATTTCCTTCCCATGGGAAAAACAAAGCTGAAGCAAAACATCAGGGAAGGTTAATGAGTGTTTTGTTAGACTTTAAACAATGCTCTGACTGCCATTATCTTCCATTTACAGATACCAGGGCACCACCCAGGATTTAGGTACCGCTAGCTAAAATTACCAGCCAATAAAATATGGCAGGACCTGTGGAGTGCAGCTTCATTCCTTCATTATTTATGTGATCTTGAATGTAAAGTTTTTTCTATTAGAGTATAGAAACTGAAAACAAAATATATAAATGTCATTTTCTGACTATAATTAGTTGAAATATAGTTAGCTTGATTACAAAAAAAAATTTAGTTTACTATGTTTGTATGGTGGTGCAGCAGGTACCATTGACACCTAATTCCATTGTCCATCCTGCGCTTTGGTTACTGACCATGTGGAGGGTTTTTCATGTTCTATTGTTGCCTTGTTCTATTCTTATTCTATGATTGTCCTAAAACATTCATGTAAGTGAATTGTCTAAAGATGAATGAATGAATGAATGAATGAGTGAATGAGTGAATGAGTGAATGAATGAATGAGTGAATGAGTGAATGAATGAATGAATGAATGAATGAATGAATGAATGAATGAATGAATGAATGAATGAATGAATGAATGGCAATTTGTTTAAGCACTTCAACCACTAATACAGCTTTTGCTACCGGGCTTATGCAGGGGACCTGGTGACCTTTTACCTAATGAAATTTATTGAATAGTTCACTGTGTAGTTTCCTGTGCATTCTGTAATGCCTCCAATATCACTGTTGTAGGCAAGGATCTGTGCCAGTATAGACACCACTGACTAGATGACAACAATCTGGCCACACTCTTCTGATGTCATTTGTGGGGTTCCCACACCACAGATTACTTCTGGAGACAGAAGACTTGGGATTTGGAGACAGAATTATGGTGCCTGGCAATGAACAGAAACTTCATCAGGGCCTTTTACACAAATGGGAGATCATGAACTGTGGATTTAGAGGCTTAGTGATTCTCTGTGCCAGAGGTATCTAGAAGGTGTGGCTGCTAGCAGCACTCATACAGGATGCTGAAAGATGTTAAAATGTTGACACTTGGTATTTATTTCTCATTCGTGTTGCATTTCTATTTTAATTGGAGTTCTATTCCAAAAACGGTGGTGTGTTGTATTTTTACTTCTGTATATTTGTTAGCTTTCAGTTCAGACTTCAGTTACCTGGAATTTCCACTTCTCCTGATGCAATAGTGACCTCTCACTCAAGTAAACCCTGAGTAAACTGAAACAGATTTTCAATAGTCAGCAGGATCCAAATCTGAATAGTACAGCCAAAAGGCTCAGTTAAACCAACTTGTGCTGGCAGTTCCCATCAGCTCCCCTCCAGACCATAAAACACCACTTTGATTCTCCACAGAACCTGCTGCTCTATGATTTGTATTTTTGTCCTCATTGCTGGCAACTGAAAAAATTGTGGCACTATTGTTCCCTGAGCTTTTATATACTATTTTCTGCAATATGAATGTTGGAATAGTTCTTTTATAATCTCTTACATGTTCTCAGTGTAGGTTTGGGTTCAGGCTTTGGCTTATCCTGAAATGTTCATAGGTCCAACTTATTTGTTTGCTTTTGAATGTGTCTGTTAACTGTGCATTTTTTATCCGAAGGACCTAAGCAATCAGATGCTAGAAAAGCAGATCCAGACAGGGTGAAAGGCCAAATTTACCTACTTTTGAACTTTTTTGTTTGGTTGGTTGGATAAATGTAATAACTTACACATTTTCTAATAGAAATTGTAAAAGTTTTATTTCAAAGCTGCTGAGTAATTTTATATAATAAGAGTAAGATAATAACTTGTATAGATAAAGCTACATATAAAACTTTTTATAAAGCTATGAGACAACCTCCACTGTTAAATGTGCTATACGAATAAAATTGAATTGAATCGAATTGATGCCTTAATATTTGCTGTCTTGACAACATAGCAATACATTTCATATGAATTAATAATGGAGCCCCAGTGCCTCTCTGTCCATGCACTGCAATGAGGGGCTTTGAAAACAATAGTGAGTAGGGTTAGAAAGGCCAAAGTCAGTAGGAAATTCTATGTGAATCTGATTGATGGGGAAAATGTGTGAGGGTTAGACAGGAAATCTGGTAAGGCCCAGCAAGCAGAGTCCTTGATAACCCCCTATTAAAAACTCTGCCAGTAAGACCACATGACCTGAAGCTGCATATCCTGTGACGTAATCTCCCTAGTAGTGTGTTTGGACTGGAGCCAAATTTACCATCATAGATCTGGGAAAGGAATGGAGACATGTTGGCTTAATAAAGCTAAAATCTCTCTAAGTGTAGTTATGCAGGGTGTTGTTTTATTTCTTAATAGTAAACTTTTTGCTTTTATGCATGTTAACCATATGGAAATTGATTCAATCCCTGAACGGGATTAAAACACAATGGAACCAAACAATCCATTGATGAAACAAGAGTATGTCATTGAGGATGTGTCAGTGGATTGTGTTCAAAAATAAAAATGCAGCCAGCAATCTGCCTTCTAGACACAGGTTACGATTCATGGAGATTTTGTAAAGGAAAGTACTTTTCTTGGCTCCAGCCAAAAGTGACCTCAATGACCGTGATTAAAATGTTTCACTTGTGTCCAGTGGTCTGAAGAATTGAATACTTGAATTAAAGTCCCTTTTGTCTGTAAGCCCCTAATTCCATTCCCATATGCTCAGAATGAGACGCTCACATTAAAGTGTTTGGGACACATCAGGGACAGTCTGTGTGTCTTTTTCAGCAATCAGTGAGATTAGGTTAATACACCTAATGAAAGAATAACTGTGGACTGTGTGGTGAAAGTATGTGGGTTTCCTTCCTGGTTGGCAGACTGGCTTTAATATATTCCTTTAGGTCAATTTGTATGTGCATGGTGCCCTGTAATTGACTGGAATCCTATCGAGAGTGTATTAATCACAACCAGTGTCTCCATGATAAGCCCTGTGCTGTTATATAATGTAATTAATGTGTTTATGTATTCACCTATTAGGTGTGAAAGCTCAAGATAAAGTGAGGATGGAGGCTAAAAGGAAAGAGATGGACCTTTTGAGTAACAGCATTGCTGCATATGCTCACATAAAAGGTTTTGTATTCGTATTAATCATCAATTATCAATAAATGATTTATTGCACTTTATCAACCAGTATATTGTATGTTACAAGCTCAGTTATATGTGTATATTTTCACCTTTCAGATAATCCTGAGAAATTTGGCCTGTACTTTGTTATTGGTGTGTGTTTTGGCCTGGTGCTTACCCTTTGTCTGTTAGTAATACGAATTTCCTGCAAGCCTCGCGCTATGCCTGCGCCACCCACACCAGAGAGAAAACAGCTGAAGGACTTTTGTGAAGATGATGAAGATGAAGATAGTGATGAGGAGGAGGATGAGGAGGACGACGACGAAGAGAATGAGGACAAAGTAGGAAATGTGGAGGCTACTATTACCAACTGCAGCACAGAGATCCCCATGACCAACCACCATAGCACATTGGATGGAAATGTGAATGTTTTTACCTCAGCAGAGGAGCTTGAACGAGCCCAACGTTTAGAGGAGAGAGAGAGGATCATCAGGGAGATCTGGCGAAATGGACAACCAGACATCCTGGGCACAGGAACCAGCACAATTGGAAGGGTGCATTACTATTAACATTTATTAATAATGAATGTGGTCCTAGCACAAGACTTTTAATGAAAATCTTGGACTCTAATGTATTTAGAGTGTTCAAGTCCACATGCAAACCAGTGGCAAGCACACTCACTCCACAAGAGCATATTTTGGTGCTTTCTGATCTCTCTCTCTCTCTCTCTCTCTCTCTCTCTCTCTCTCTCTCTCTCTCTCTCTCTCTCTCTCTGTATATATAAAGCTTTTTCAGGTTTGAGAATCAGTTTTTGTACAATGATGTTTTTATACTTTTCAGTCAGCCATTTGCACCATTCCACTAGTCTATTTGTTCTTGTTATTTGTTTTTGTTTTTTTACACTTTATGCCTTACATGTAAATAGTATTGTCAGTGCTATGCAGAGTCTTATATTACATGAATAAATTCTTAAATCACATCAGTACATTTTATACTGAAATCAGCACCCTATCATTGGTTCATTACCTATCATTACTTTTTATTGTTCACCATATATCTTGTTATTTTTTTAAGCTCAACTTAGGTAACTGGGTTTGTAAAGTACTCAATACAAAATATCAAATGTTCTAACACTGGCATTTCGTTGCATAGATTTCGTTGCATTAATTCAGTGTCATCATTGTGAATAGACAAATAAACAGTCTGAAATTACTCTTCAGTCTGCTAGTTATCAATCACATTCGGAACATTTGTCGTAACATGTCATATCAGGGCTGAAGGCTGATTCATCTGCAGAATTGACTTTTTATTTAACATGTTGAGCAATCTATTAACATTACCTGTGAACAAAGAAAGCAAAAGCAAAAACTAACATACAGAAATACTCAACATCTAGATCAGTTCTGAATCTAATAAACCCATAGGATTCAAACAAAAGCTAGACAAAGACATTGTGAAAACAGGAGCTTTAATAAGATGATTAATCAGTAAAAGCAAAGCCCAATAAATAAAGAAAGGAAAAAAATATAGAACCAAAGAACGTACAGGGTTGCCCTCTGCTGGTCTTGCAGGGAAGTGTCCCATATATCAGTGACATTGTATTGTATACATTGTAACAGTCCCAAAAAAATGAAGAGAATCTACATACAAAGGTCTACAATGTGTAACTGCACAGAGTGTCACGAATTCAGGAATATATATATATTCCTGAATATATATATCCGCATCCCTTAATATTGAGCATTAAGACTTGCAGTGTGAACGTGGCCTATCTGTCTGAGGTGTGTTCACATCTGAACCTTTTACACTACTACTTGATACAACACAAAATTAACTGATAAATGCCACCCCCTTGAGGTAAAAAACAACAACTGGTTGACCAGTTTGCACTACCTAAATAAATTGCTAATTAAATTAGATTTGTTATACGGCACAGACGCTGACCAACAAAATAAGCTAAGTCAGTAAGCAAACATAGTTATATTCAGTGTGTACTGTATGTTACGTATAAATTATATACCGATTATATAATATATAATATAATAATTATATAATTATATATTATAAACTCAGAGGTTCAAATATATAATATAATAATTATATATTATAAACTCAGAGATTCATTTGCAATATTTAGTGTTCATCAGCATGCCAGTTAGGAAGTGTGCTGACAAATCAGATAAATGAGACTATTTTAATTAGAATGTCAGCAGGTACACTAACACAGTATTTATGATATACTAGAAGAGGTATTTTATAGATTGTATGCGAGTGTTATATAATAAAAAGTAGTAAATGCTGATAGCTCATTGTGCATTGTATAAACAATTCAACAGCAAATGACATTGTCCTATGTAAATAATTGATATTAAATTAATGTAATAAAGCAGGACATCATATATATTCTGTCAGGACATCATATTCACCCCTTTTTTCCACATGCTGGTGTGATACAAACTGGAACTGATATATAATTATATCATGAATCTATACAAAACAGCCCACAATTAGCAAAACTGTTTACAAATAAAGCATGTAATACTTATGAAGTTGCATAATAAATAGAATTATCCCACTTGTGTGCAATTATGTCACATACACAACAAACTATAGCTAATATAGATAATGACATAATTCTGGCAAAGTATCAATTAGGCTTTGGCTCTAAAATTTAAATATTATGGAGATCACAATATTTAAATATATTACTTATATTTATGGTACAAAAATGATTGTCTAAAGGAGGCTAAATATCTAATCTACGAGTTTGACACCAGTGGAAATGAACATGTACGCCATCACGAGTTTAACTGCAACACTCACAATGAAGGCTGAACAGAAGGAAAACAGCAAGGCAGTCAGACCCATTGCCACAGAAAACCATAAAAAAACAGGAATACTAGTCAAATTTCACTCCAATGATGGCATGCTTTTTTTTGCACTTAAAAATATTTAAAAGAAGCTAAAAAAAACGCTATGCGGTCAGCAGCTCTGTCTATGTGAGGTAGCAATGCTAGCTGCTGTTCCACCATGCCAATTACCCAAATAATTTGAGTTTAATTAATAAAATATATTACATGGCTGATACCAGGTCACATTAGTTATTTTAATAAATCCACTTTTATTCCATCACCTTAAACTCACAAGTTTAATAATGAAGCTCTAGTGTCACAATGAAATCCTAACGTAAAAGTGCAGTTCTGTAAAAGCAGACAGCATAATCCTTAACCTAAGAAAGCTTTTGTGGTGTGGTATAGTACACAAATAAATAGTCAAAACTGTAACACAACTCAGTTCAAACTAAAGCAAGGCAAGAATTTTTTTAGCCAAGTGCATCTTAGTCTCATAATTCTGTATCATATAATTCTATACACATTTGTTATAGGGAAATACACTGATGTAACATCTTCCACCTTATAAAACTGTAAAGAAAATGATATTAATACTTCACATCAAAGGTTCGCTTAACTGACATCATGAATGCATTGGTTTACATTAACAAAATATAAACCTCAGCTCTGATAAACCTAATGTCAAGAACATTACAAGGCAAGTTAACAAACTTTTTAACTGAGCTTTGTTTCAATATCAATTAGTACTTGAACTGAACAAGTCTAAAGGAATAAGTATTAGCTTATTAACTAGCTTTTTTAGCCTCAGTTGTTAATGTTGTCACTTAACATCCTCAAACAGGTTCATGACAGTGTTGTTTATATTATTTATTTTCACTCAATAATGATAGCATTGATTAAGGTGTATATCATTTTGAGAATAAAAGGTTATTCATTAAAATCAATGAATCTTTGACTTGGTTAATGTTAACTAATGTGCTACACAATGTTAGTTGAGTGAACCTTAAAGCATTACATAAGTTTTCAAAAAAGATAATGATATGCGTACATGGTAAGATGCAACCAAAATAAAAG
Source organism: Tachysurus fulvidraco (assembly GCF_022655615.1). Lineage (NCBI taxonomy): Eukaryota > Metazoa > Chordata > Actinopteri > Siluriformes > Bagridae > Tachysurus > Tachysurus fulvidraco. The sequence continues at coordinate 15,690,868 of NC_062520.1, read as the reverse complement.
TCTTGGTGTCACAAAAATATTCTGTGAAGGAAAACATTTATCTTGTCGTATAACCAATAATTGCTGTTCAGAGATCCTTTAGAATGAAGTTTGCCCTATTGTAAATAATATATATATTGTAAATAATATTGTAAATATATATTCAGAAAGGCTGAACTGCTGTGAGTATTGTGTCATAACTCACACTGTGTCATGAAATCCTGATTCAGCATTCCATTGAGAGCAACACGCCACATTAAAACCACAATCTCAAATTGAAATCTTTATTGAGCTGTAATTACTTCTGCCTCCTCAGCACTTGCACCTCATCCTGCAAACAGTGATCATTTTAATAAACAGACTAATAACTTATTAGTTGTATTGCAGATTCATTAAAAAAAAAAAGGTTCCCAGGGGATGTGGTTCTACAAGAATCCAGTAAGATCTTTTAAAATTTTCTTTAGTCTGGATTAAACGGATATTATAATCTATATATAATGAAACAAATATAAATGCGATTTTATTATATTTCACTTTAGGAATACTTTCTTCTTAACAAAAATACAAAGGTTGAGCATGATTTGGGTTAAAGTTGTTATCAAATATCATCAGTCCTGATACAGGTCAGAATTTTGTTTAAAAAAAAAAATATTTTACTACTATCGAATAGGAGAACAATAGCTGAAGGAACATACATGTATACTAATAATATATATATTTTTTTAATTTTACAATAACAAAAGAATTCTATTTTGATCTACAATATTTTGACGTTGCTTACCTGTAATTTCATCCGTTTGCTCCTTTCGTCATTGAGCTCATCTTTAAGCTCTTTCATGTCTGTACTGTTTTAAAGATAACAGTATTTTATTTCATGATTATTAAATATGACTTACACTAGAAAATCTGTCTATAGATGTTACTCACTCATGTCGGGTTTTGAACAGTTCCATCTCCATGCGCAGTTCTTTCAGTTCAGCTAGAACCTGCGTCAGTGTTGGTAACTCTGCAGGTTTTGTCTCTGTCTGAGTGGAATACTGAGGTGCTGAAGCCTTGTTGTTTGATGGTAAATTATTTCCCGTGGCCTACAAGATGTATTTTTTGTTTATTATTGTAGTTATAATTTATTATCATTAGGGCTACAGCAATATAAAAATGTGATTATCTACCCTGCTAAATAAATCTGAAATAGTCACAATTGGCACAGTTAATCACCTTGACTACAGTGCCTTGCAAACGTATTTATAACCACTGAACTTTTTCACATTTTGACACGTTACAACCACAAACAAAAATTTATTTTATTAGGATTTTATGTGATGGACCAACACAAAGTGTCACGTTATTGTGAAGTGGAAGGAAAATGATCAATGGTATCCAAATTTTTTTACAAATAAATATCTGAAAAGTGTGGAGTGGCTCCATCCATCCTCTCGACCTGCTGCTAAGAAACTGTGTTCATTCTAATGTTACTGCACGAAATATTGTTTGAATATTCAGTATTCACATACAGTATTTACACTGGTGGGTCCGTGCTGTTTCTGTTACTGTTTATTGTCTTTTGTGTATTGTATTTTTTGTACTTTTTGTATTGTCTTGTAACTTTTTGTCTACACTGTCTTTTGTCCTGCACTGTCTTGTCTGTCTTGTTTGTCTTGTCCTGCACTGTTTGCACCAGGTTGCACTTTATGTGGCTAAGACTACTTACAAGTCCTTAGCTCTGTCTTTGTTTTATGTAGCACCATGATCCTGGAGAAACGTTGTCTCATTTCACTGTGTACTGCTATATATGGTTGAAATGACAATAAAAGCTTCTTGACTTGACTTGACCTGGCCATTAACTCTTACCAGCTTCCCTTTCCCTGCTGAAGAAAAGCATCCCCACAACATGATGCTGCCACCACCATGTTTCACGGTGGGGACGGTGTGTTCAGAGTGATGTGCAATGTTAGGGTTCCGCCTCACATAACTTTTGAATTTTGGCCAAAAAGTTACATTTTGGTCTCATCTGACCAGAGCACCTTCTTCCACATGTTTGCTAGGTTTGCAGTTGTGCCATACTCTTTCCATTTCCGGATGATGGATTGTACAGTGTTCCGTGAGATTTTCAAGGTTTGGGATATTAATTTATAACCTAACCCTGCTTTAAACTTCTCCCCAACTTTATCTCTGACCTGTCTGGTGTATTCTTTGGTCTTCATGATTGTTCACTGTCTTGTTCACTAATGTCCTCTAACACATTTCTGTGGGCTTCACAGAACAGCTGTATTTATATTTATATTAAATTACACAAAGGTGCACTCTATTTACTAATTAGGTGACTTCTGAAGGCAGTTAGTTTCACTGGACTTTAGTTAGGGGTATCTAAGCTGAATACAAATGCACACCACACTTTTCAGATATTTATTTGTAAAAAAAAAATTCTGCCTCCTCTTCATGATAGAAACATATCCAACATATCCTAAAGTGCTGTATTTTCCCTAATATTTACTGAATCTTTCCTCACACACCCAGTATTATTAGTGATATTTTTGCTTGTGCTTAAAATCAAAATCAAATCAAATTTTATTCGTCACATACACATACATGCAGAGTACGACATGCAGTGAAATGCTTTTAAAATGTTGGTAATATACCCTGATGCAATGTTTTTCAGGCTAAACAGATAATCAATTCACCAAAAGTTCTCAAAAGACTGGGAAGAGGGCCTTAAGGGAAGAAAAATACAGCCTAATTGATATTTTTGGTTTTATCATATTTCATGCATATTTATAAGCATTTTGTATTCAGGCAAGATATTTCTGTTGTGGATGAAATTTGTAATTTCAAACCTTGGGAGGAACTGGAAGCTTTGAATCGGCTCCATTTGTTTCTGTTGATGCTTGGTTGGAGTCATCGGATGCCTTCGGATAATAATAAGGGATTAATTACATCTCCCCAAGCTTTACACTTGCAGGTACTGGCATATGATACAGTACTGTCCAATGGCAAAATATTTTGAATATATGAAACATTGCTGTATTCTAAATGCTGCTTCACTCACAATGTTTGAAAAGTCTCGTATACTGTAGTAGTGTGCAGACCTAACATCTAACACTTGGCAGTTGCTGGTTAAATCAGATCTACAACCTTTAAGACCCCATATGTTTAACATAATATCTCAGATAGAGATCTTGTGGGTCATGTATGTATAACTTTACCGTCCTTGCAAGTGTAATAGTGCACATAATTCATTTTTATTTAACCTTTGGTACCAGAACAAGCAGTTTCTAAGATACATTGAATAATATTTTGAAATATATTTATACCCTAAACCATTTAGAACACATTTTTTCCTGTTCCCATAGAGAGTCAGCATTGAGTCACTCACTGCGCCTATTAGTATAGCCTTACACCCCCACCCCCCACATCCGGTCACCCTCTCTCTGTCTCTCCCTCACACACTCTTACTCTCACTTTCATGTTATCGTCTACGCTTCCGAGCAAAAATAATGGTATCAGTACAGATACAATCTAAAAAAAAGGTAGAACTTGCTGCCAACAACATAGACAGTAATGCCAAAAATGGGCTTCCTTAAAAAAATGTCACAAATGTCAATGTAATGTGTACAGGAAACACTTACAGGTGTGTGTGTTGGCGGTCTCCTCTGTGGAGGTTTGACCCTGTTGGCTGTGGGATGGCTGAGTTTAGTAGAGGACACGTCAACTCCATCAAACTGGTCTGAATCTTTGGGTTTACAATCTGTGGGCTTTGGTGAGACAGGAGGCTGGTCATCACTTAGCCTAAAAAAGAAACATGCAATTAGTAGTCACCCTCATTCTATGGCACACTTACATAATGTATACTGTATGTTAGTAATGTTGTAGGTGTACACAAAGTGGGAAAACTGGAAACACCACAACATCAGAAAAATAAAATACAAATCTAAGGACTTTTATTTTGCATGATCTAACTGTGTGCTTCCTGGCTGTGCCACTAATCTAATTACTAATTTTGCACTGACCTGCAGTGATGAGGTAAACATCATGCTCAACCAACTCAGAGCTACCAATTTTAAACACCAGCACACCATTTTTGGTGTGGATATTTTCTTTTTTAAATATTCTTATACCACCATGCTGTTGAATCCTAGACCCTGATTGGTCAGAAGGAGTTGATGAACTGATACTCTGGCTGTAGTTCAGATCACAGGTTTAGATAAATTCACTCATTCACTCATTCACTGATTTGTAACAGTTGTTAAGTTTTTCATCACTGGAGAATCCTCAGGGTGGAGGACTTAGTGCTTTGTGTGTGTTTAGTAAGTTAAATATGTTAAATATGTTCAGTTGTTATAATTATTTTTATTGTATAAATTGTAATTTTATGTTCAACAACTGAGGCACTGGACTACTCAGATACATAAAACATTATTCTTTTATTAGTGTGCAATAAATTATAATAAATGTGCTATTAACTTTTGTTTTAAATCACATTGTTTGACATTATGTTTGGATTATTGGAATATTTTTTCCCCCTATTCTTTTCCCAGATTTGGTAACCTTGTTCACCATTCCCACCCACAAACCCACATCTTTTATATCATATGAAAACTAAAAACTGGGGAGGATGAAACCAAGCATGTATTTCTTCTAGGAAGTGTGAACGCACAGCCAAATGCTTTTATTCTTTTTTTACAGATTTCTGTTTTCAGAACAGGAAAAAATCTGGTTATACTTTTTTGTTTGCAACTAGCGTATAAAATTGCACATATAGTTTCAAATATGAAATCTAAGTTAAATATGTTAAATATGTATGTTAAAAATGTTTACTTACTTGGATACAGGCTTCTGTGGTTTGTCTTTAATGGGAGGTGGTGTGGTTTTGAAAAGACTAGGCAGCTTTATTTTTCCAGGAATATCACTTTTTAGATCTTTGGGTTCTGACTTCTCATCTGTACACAGAAATAAATAATGTGATTGCTTTAATAAGTGAAATGAAATTAACAGACATTTTGCATTGTATCTGAACTAAATTTATGTACATGAATAATTCCAATTGGATACAATTATCTAAACGAGCAATCAGTAATCAATAAATGAGTAAACCTGGCAGGTCTAAACTTTACAGTCACTGATTGCTTTAAATAGAATTTTATATATAAAAAAAAAAAAAGCATACATTTCTTCCAAGCCAAGATATATTACCTTTGGATTCTGTCTTTGTGTTTGCTTCAGTGCTGATTTTATCCATTCCAGGAGCTTGATTTACTATCATACCAAAAATTAGATGTCAGTATGGAAAAGGTTGCATGATTGCATGATTAAGCATGAACCCCATGGACAGTTGTAGATATTTTCAAAAGTCATAAAACTGCAAAAGTATATGTATTAGATAATTCAGTGCAAGAGGTCTCTAGGGTTAGGGTTGGGGTTAGTAATTAGTAAGTAGTTATTAATATGAATAATAATAGTTTCATTACTGACTGAGGAAGACCTTTATGTGCCGAGTGTGTTGAAAATGATTAGTTATTCATCATCGAATTAGCATAAATACAGAAAAACTGATAAGAAATGTCCAGAGTGGGGCCACTGAGCGGCCTTCCCACAACACTTGGTAGTTTAAATAGATGATTCGTATAGAAGAAATATTGTGGAAAATGTCTAACTGTGAAATGAATAGTGGTTTAATGATAGCACATAGAGTTAACAGATTCTCTAATTAATTGTATACAATATTTTCTTGCCTACAATAGAAAAACGCTGGTACATTTTAGGTAAAGAAAGGTGAAATAAGACAAATAAGACCAGAAAGGTGAAATAAATTAGCTGAGAAAACTATTTGACACTTGCCATATTCATAAGATTTCATCAATAAAGCTTTGTGACTGTGCTCATAATTATTTATGACCTGGTAAGTATTTTGGTAATTTTCCTGAGATAATTCCTTGATTTGTTAATGAATATGTTACCCCAGTGCCATTAATTATTATATATTACTGTAGTACTGTGCCTTGTAATATACTATTATATATATATATATATATATATATATATATATATATATATATATATATATATATATATATATATATATATATATATATATATACAGAAATGTGTCTGTGTTCCATGTTTAAGAATAGGCTCCACAAATCACTTTGTACCTCTATATTTTGCTTGTGGTAAATAATGAATCACAAAAGATTCTACATAAATATAAAAGATATTTGATAACCATGCAGTTATATTCCTTTATATTGCAAAACATAATCAAATAATGAGTCACACTAAACCAAAGGGTCAAATTCTGAGCTCATGCATTATGTACAATCAGGATAAATGCAGAAAATAATTGTATAACGTCAAAAAACTATTTCCCACCAACAGTAGCCTACACGTGGCATGTTAGTTACTTATCCATACAATATCAAAGCTTAAATACAATTTAGGAGCACAGTCTACACTCTCCATTCTCACAGTCCATATTTGTGTTGTAAAAATCTTAACCAAGTGACATCTAAATAGTAAAACCTAGGCACTGAAATGATAATAGAGAAATACTACACAGTACATTAGACGGTACATACCCTCTCAAAGAAATTAATATCTTGGTTCCAGCATCTGCCCTGACACTTTAAACATCAAGCTTCCTGCACAAGCTGCTTTCTTCTCATGTATGCTCAGATAATAAGACCTCACACAGGCCTACAACTTCCTGTTAAACTGTCATAAGCATCGCTATCCTGTGGGCGTCTTTATACTACTTTAGCAAAGATTCAGATTTTTGTCAGAGGAAGAAATGGGGAATAGCTTTTTGATTTAAAACATAGGTTAATATAGACATATTATTTATCAGGTATGAGCTTTTTGAAGTTTTTCTTTTTCTAGTAGAAATACAATATACAACAGACGTCACAGGTGTTTTAGCACTTTTTGAAAGCTTATCTGTGTTCAAATAAAACCACTTCCTGTACATGTTGTGTCAGCCAGTTATCTATAAGCATTTCACATCCTTTTTTCGGACTACCAGTGCAAACCAATTTCACAGGTGTCTTAAGAAATATTAGGTTATGCAAAATATTGGCTTGTGACATAAAGGGTCCAGAACTGCTATTATTGCTGAAGGTGCTTTTGTAAATATCATTTGTGTGCACAATTAGTCATGTATTTCAAAAAGACATATGTGCTCCAGAGAGTGATTACAAGCATATTTAACATTGTGTTCTAGATTGAGATATAGATAATCTTAGTCACTGCATCATAAAATACTTCGTATGAAGTCATTATTGTTCTATTCTTTACAGGATAGGAATGAACAAAAGCAAAAAAGATCATTGTTTTACAAGACTGGTATTTACTGTATAAACTGTAGGTCTATGTAGCCTCAAATAAAGCTTAAATATTTACACAACAAATGCGTGAGTGTGAAAAGCATGTTTAGAAAGAGTGTTCTAAACATGTTATTCACAACTGTTATGCCTCCCCATTAAAATACCATAGGTAATTATTATTAAGATTACACACTATAAATCAGAAAATAGCATCCATCCCTATGTGAAGTAAATCTGTTTCTTGACAAACAGCTCAACAGCTCACGTTTACATAAGATCACTTCGGCATGAGAACTTCTATCTCCAGAAAAAATAATAGCTGCTCTGGCCCCAGAGCAGCTATTTAAATGTGTGTCAGTTGTCTTACCTGAACGCTTTAATGTTCCACGTCTCAGCGGTGGTTGGCTTTTTTCCTAACAAGGGCAATACAAAACACTGGATTTAGAGTCTCTTTTGGTTTAATGCTCTTTCCATCATGGAAACATTTTGTTCCTGACTTCCGCTTTCATTATAACGGATGTCTCTGATTCACTGCCATTAAACAAGTTTAAAATAACAGGAAAAATGCAATCACAGAAAGCCCATGTTACAGCCCACAAACCAAACCATTAGTAGCATGCTGTATTTACTTACTACCAAATGTAATCTCTAAATAAATTATTCTAAAAACTGAACTTATAAACAAACTCTTGTGAAAGGCTATAAATAACGTAGATAGACTCTCGTTCTCCCACACAGTGATAGTGTGAGAACTTCTCCGCCTACTTACTTGGAGATCCTCCATTGGGATTATCATGGCAAAGTTGTCAGGGAAAAAGCCCCTTCTCCCGTTCAGTTCTCCTTCCCACCATCCCTCATCATCAGTGACCTTCAGGATAGAAGTAAAAAGCAGTCAGACACACTTATTTAGAAAATAAGGAAGCAGAAATGAATGAGGAATTAAAGCATTAAAAATAATTTTCATTAATGTTGACTGCTTAATTAATCCCTTATATAATAGTCCTTTTTTCCATGAAATTTCAGAAGTATGTATATAAAACTCAATCTAAGAAGAAGGTAATGAGGGAGGAAGTGACACAAGCTGTTGGTCAAAGCTAAAACGCAGACCTTGTTGATGATAGTGACAATTTCTCCCTTCTTTAGATCTAGCTCATCCTCAGAAATCGCCGCGTAGTCGAACATGACTTGGCAACATTCTTTAACTGTAAGGCAACACAAACAGGAATGTCCAGTGTGTCAAGCTGGAAAACATTGTGACGTGACACCAAAATAATTGCTGTACATATTTGGCTCATGACTAGTTATTTACCAGTAGTAGAGTGAATGGTGACAGACATAATGCATCACATTATGGACCAGATAGAGATGTAAAATAATTATGAAGCACTGATTTATAAAAAATCCATTCTAAATTTGATGACATAAAAGTTCAAGCCAACACCCCAACGGCATACAGTCATTTATAAAATGTCCCAGGAGACACCCAATGATTTTTAAATTACATCTACGCTTACATTACCATACCAAAAAAAAAAAAAAAAAAAAAAAAAAAACCTTTGACACTTTTTCATTGTAACTTTGAACAAATGTTTTAAACTCATGGTATCTTAAGTATGTAACCTAATGAACCAGCATTAATGTATTCAATGTTAGAGATTTAAGCACTTATGTATGTCGCTCTGGATAAGGGCGTCTGCCAAATGCTGTAAATGTAAATGTAAATGTACCATACAGCTACATTTTTGATGATTTAATGATTAAGTCATCAGAACAGGCCTAACAGGCTTATATAAAATCTCACAAACTACTGTAGCTGGATTTTGGTGAATGCACACATTCTACTTACTGTTTGTCTTTTTGCGTATACTTGCTCTCTGTTGTTGTGTTCCCTGTAAAGAAGCAGATTTGTTAAAGATATTTCAGTACTTGTACCACAGATTCTTCTGGACAATGCCTCTGTGTTATGTACCTCTTTCATGAAGATAGCTTCAGAGAGTTTAGCTCTGCTCTTCAAATCTGCATATCATTAAAAATGGTTAAGAGAGACAAACAATCATTTTCTTTATTAGTTTTAATTGAAATATATAACAAATTATCACACATTGAATATAATGTCAAAAACTATAACCAAACCTTTTGGACAGACAAAAATTTCTTTCACAAAGTTTGAAGGAAAAGCTCCTATTTTTCCACCTTTTTTCCCCATCCACCATCCGTCTTCAATCTATGAGCAGATTCACAGGAAAAATACTAAAAACACTTGTATTTAGAAGACTTTACAATCTTAAATATTTCTCAACTGTACTAGCAAAATCTCAGCAGCTACACAATCTAATAGTGCTACAGTGGTTAATGTTGTCCCTGATTCAATACTAAGTTTACTAAGTTTCATGCTCTCACTTTCATTTTGGTTGTCCAGTTTCCTTCCACATCACAAAACAGTGTTTTTTTTTAGTGGCACCAGTAACTGTATAGCATAGTAGAATAGTGCTAGGTAATTGTGTTTGGTGCATGGGGAATAGACTGGTTGTGATGGTTCAGATCCATGACCCAGACCAGGATCATTAAAGATTTACATATATATATATATATATATATATATATATATATATATATAAACAATTAACAAATAAAGATTCTAATTTGAAGATCAGTTATTTAGTGACTTGGTAACATGCAATCATAGTGATAATTTATGTTATAGATATAATGCAAGTGAAAAAATAATCAACTAAAGACTGAATAATTCTTTGATATAAAACATTGCACAAGAGGATCTTTGTGAAAAGCCTGCTGCACATACCTCTCTGATGATCTCTATGATCTCCCCAACAACTAGCTCAAGTTCATCTTGGTGTTGTGGTGTGAAGTTATAAGTCACTTCACATTTCCTGCACTGCTCCTTCATTATCTTTGCTGGAATGATAAATAACCAGAAAAATTATAACCAGCTAGAGAAAGTCTAACACTCTGTCAAGCAAATAGAAAAACTCAAATGGCTTGACATTTTCATACCTTCTTTATAAACTGAAAGTATTTGTAACTGTCTGTGTTATAGGTAGCACTTATTTTGCTGTTGTGATAGGATGTGGTCTAAGTGAAACCTTGATTCTGCTGATGCTGTAGAAAATATTTAATGATTGGTTGGGTATATATACTAAAAGAACCTGTAAAAAAATACATACGATGTCTTATGCTTCGTGGCTCCCTCTTACTGTCTCCTTTTAAGTAAACAGGCACCTCCTGCATTTGCAGAAATTGGAAGTTAGCAAGAAAGAACAAAGTATGTGACTTTAAAAAACATCAAAGATGGAAAAAAAAACCAACAGATCAGACCTTGACAAAGTTAGCAGGAAAGATGCCTCTCTTTCCCCGAAGTTCTCCTTCCATCCAGCCTTCCTCACTGGACGGTGTCACGTTCTTCACCACATCACCCGCATGCATTGTTATCTCATCCCCCATTGTCCCCTCAAAATCTAACAAAACCAGGACCTCTGACATAGACAGGAACATGGAGAATATCAGAATATATCAGTGAAGGTAAGAATTTAACTTTGCATGGTGCTAAGGCTTATTTTAGTGCCATGATTTGTACTGATGCCACAATTGCTGTTTCCTACCTAGTAAATGCCATATGCTTTTCACACTTGTAGGCTGTGCACCAGTGTATTAAACAATGTTATTAATAATAAACTTATTAAACAATCAGCCAAATCAAAATGGGTAGCTGCTTTGCTTGCAAGGTAATGTGTTTCAACAGGCCGGAAGGTATGTGGTATGTGGCATGTAAATCCAGGTGGAGTTTCACTCCAGACTTTGCTAGATGTAAGATTTACTGAAGAAATTTTAAATCCACGTAAGTCAACTTTTCCTAGACAGCATGTGTCTTATCTGCTACAATTTTTTTATTAGAGTTTTATTATGGAAATATGCAGACTTAGGGAGTCATAGAAGTTACGACAAAGTCAACAATCTCATCACAGTATTATTGTGTTCTACCTCCACAGGACAAAACTTAATAGTTCTCACTTAGAAGTAATCTACTCACAAACAAATCCCAAACTAAGCGCAGGTTTGACTTACTTAAAGCTTTTGGATTGAAGTGTATCGATAGTGTGAATATTAGGTTTGTGAATAGTTTTTTTTTTTCCCGGAACAGCTCGAGATCCTGAATCCTGATACCATAATATTATGAAACTAAATCCTAGTGTGACGTAAGTGATCACAATGATTAAAAAAATATGAAATTAGGTCCCAAACTACTTCATACAGCAATGCTTTTATTTAAAATGTTAATGATATATCCAAGGCAGTTGTACAGAAGTTATCAATATATACGTTGTATATATATTAATTCATTTGTTGTTATTTACAGTTTAATTCTTTTCACAAAACTGACATTTCGTCTATGAATCACTATGAAAAACTGTACCACTCCGTCCAAACACAAACAGAATCTGATTTTAAAAGATTCCACCCATAAAAGTGCGGTGACTTACCCATTGCACCGATTGTTTTGGTGAGTCCTCTGGTGTAGTGTCAATATACTCTGTCAGAACTCAATAGCACAAGATACAAAAACACAGCAAAGACAGTCCCAGTCCTTCTTTCTTTAGTCAAATATTAACTCTAAGGCAGTCTTCTTAGCTAGTCATGACAAGCTAGAAGACGTGATTGTCTAGGTCTATACGCACAAAGGCGAGAGAGAGAGAGAGAGAGAGAGAGAGAGAGAGAGAGAGAGAGAGAGAGAGAGAGAGAGAGAGAGAGAGAGAGATTAAGGAAGAGAAACAAACAGGTGAAACAGGTTTCTGTTGGAATGAGCATAATAGCAAGTTTTAAGAAGATTCAGAGTTTGAAGCAGGACCCCTTGAGTCTTTATTTTGACAAATCAGTGCTGCATGCTGTTAAAGATGAAATGCTTGATTTGCTGGACTGAATCTAAGAGCTCACAATGTAATTTAGTGAAACACCAAAGTTTTTTTGTGGGAAAGAAGTTTATATAAATGACAAACTTATTTATTTAACAGTTAAAACCAGACATTCAAAAGAAATCTGGCAATAAACAGCAACTTGACAAATACAAAACTGTTCTTTTGGCATTTAAGCCACCTTGGAGATGTAATTAAAACAACAGTCGGTTAACAGAAATCTACACGAGGCGCAAACGGAAAATAAAAGATTTTATTAGTCTATGCTGTACTGATATAATTGAGTTTGACTATGTTGACTATCTTTCAACATACTATTAAACAAGTGTATAACTGAAAAATGTATGTTTTACTTGGCATGACACTGTGTGGATAGAATATGTAATAAAGTTTAACTCCTATCAGGTAGCACTTGTATAGAAACTGCTCAGGGAATTCTATGCTGATTTATTGTCTTATTTTTCAATGTTTTTTAGTTTCCACTGTAGCTTTATACCGTAAAACTTAAAATAATAGCGCGGGCTTCTATTTACCCAATTCGCCGAACTGCACCGGCTTGTATTTGAAACAGGCGTCTATAAGAGACAGGCCTTTAATTTAGGTTTGAGATGTTCAAGCATGACAGGAGGTTACCACATTATATTACGTTTTATTTATAATTAATTCGAATGTGTTTAACAAATCATTTAATGTCAGAAATGTCTTAGATTATTGGCAGCACAAAAAACGAAACGATGTGCAATGGGCAGAACAATATAAGTTACCGCTAAAATCCATCGAGCATATGAACTTGTTGCCCGAAACACATCAACAAGAAAGAATGAAGGCTACCCTGTAAAACAACTGCAATCATGTGATAGAAAATTACTCTATTCATCACTATCATCATCCCCGCGATCCTAAATTACAAGTTAATTGGCGATTTCCTCCTCCTCGTCGCTCTCCTCGACTTCTCCGGCCTCCGCTAACTCTGCCTGCCTTGCTTGCACTAACAGCTCCCGCCCAGATGCGCACGGCTTTCCCTCTTTGAAACAATGGATAAGGTGATCCTCGCTTCCATCACAAGCTACTGTCAGGTCACATACCTAAGGATAACATCCCAAAGTTAATGAAATATAACCAACAAGCGGCGAGCTGGGGCCCTCAAAATGTCTTAAATGTCAAATCATACTTTTTTCTTTTGTCTCCATGGTGGTATTGAGAGAATTAAGAAAAAGTGAAGACTAAAAGAAAGTTCGCTAACCTCTTTCTTATGTTGCCGATCTGACGGGTTTTATTAGATGAAATACAACCCGATACTAAAAAACAGACCAGGCCTCTATTTATGATCGGCCTTTATTAATATTTACCCAAACCTGTCGTCACACCAGGCGTTTAAAAGAGACAGGCGTCTATTTGGGACTCGGCTATTATTTGAAGTTTTACGGGTATGCAGATTGTTTTGAGGTGACAACTGATCATATTGCCCCAAATTGCCAGGCCTACTTTGCATTGCCTATCAATATTCAAGCCATTTTTATTTTCTGAACTTTTTTTTTCTTCAAGCTTTATATCTATTTTAGGTATGACAACATTTAAGAAGTATTACTAAAATTGGCTTTTGAATCATCACTGAGTCACTGGCATGTCCTGAAAGGTACATGGAAGAAAATAATTGTAGCTGTTGGCTGGGTAAAAGTCTATAGTAGAAATCACAGATCAGTATTGTACAATGCCAGTTAAAATATAAGCTTGTATCTGTAGTAGGTGGGTCCCATGGTGTGACTGAAAATGTAAAAGAAATACTTTTTCTTCTCAAAGCTTTGTCCTTTAATTCCATGAAAGTGAATTTATTGCATGAATAATTACCTAACCGCTGAGAAATCAATCATCTATAAATACACAGCACTACAGACATACAAGGAGAAGGAGACATGGTCAACATGGCGAGAAAATCTTTAGAAAAAAAAATTAGTCTCATGAAAAATATTCAACACATGCAAAAGAAAATGAAATGAAATCATAATTATACTTGACAAACAGTGCTGATTTGCATAATTTTGTTTACTGCTACAGTAGATTCACATGAATCTATGTTAGAGCTGACAGGAGTTCATGATAGGAGGTCAGAACAGACCTAAGTCGAATTAAAAATATCCAATATATGATAAAAGGTATATGAGAAGTCCACTGAGAGCTTACTGTATATGAACAATAATTTTAAGCCACATTTAAGCAAATTATGTTCAGGTCTGATCATCAGCATATCCATGTCTGAAGGCACCTATTGTATCATACACTGCTTTAAAAATCATTGTTACATTATTGCATATAGGATAAGATAAAATTCAACAATCATGGGTGCACAAAAATCCATAAAAAGTGCTTAAATGTTTTTACAAAATGGGTTAGGAATATCCCTAGAAACAGAAATAGCTGGGCTTATAATGCTCTGTGAAGTAAACGTGTACGTTCTAGAGCATCCCATCCCTGCTTATAAGTGCAACTGCTAACATTGGTGTATGAGGATTCAGTTCCCTGGTCTCATCCACCAGTAAAAAGCTGCCAGTTAATCTTCACTAGCTCCTGCTGCCTAGGCAATGACTCATGCGTTGTTCTGCTCTTTGTGGTCCCTTTTGCCTGGTTCACCATCATCACTGGCCTTGAACTTGTCATGGCTCCAGTTAGAGTTGTTAGTGGTGATAGAAATGGTGGGCCTCCGTAGGATGAAACGACCTTTGGCACGAGGAATGGCAGACTGGTCACGCCCTTGGGTATCCAACCATTTCCTCTCACCTTCAACATACTTTTCACCTGGCTACAGAGTATAAAGTACAAACATTTATTAAGCTCAGTATAGGCTGTAACTACATTGCATTTAATTGTAGAAATTATGAAATACTATAAAAAAAAAACTGAACACTAAGACAAAAGACCTTGTAATTAAAAATAGTAATTGAAGACATAGAATATGTTCTAAAAGTGCAGATGGATTATGGAATATAACATCATAGTAATTAAATGTGAAAAAAAAAATTCTCCTGGCATGATCTATGTACTTACAGTATAATAACTTGAACATGAAAAGTTTCTGTATATGATGGGGAGTATATTGTACAGATGTTTGTACGGAGAATAATTAATTTGGTTTTGTCTAAAAACAATATTTTGTCTTTGGAATTGATAATGTAAAGTTAGTCTTTTAAACCCAATGGGTCCATTACACTAATATGGTTACAGTCAGAACAATGTTTTCAATAGTGTTTCACTGGCTAAGTAATAGTAATATTATTAGTTAGCAATGATTAATGAGTCTGTCTGTGTTTTCCTTGTTTCCGTCACGGTGAGGCAAAGGCGAATGAGGATCCAAATGCAGTAAAGAAACTTAATGACCAAAAAAAACAGGTACACAAACAGGCAGGCAAAACAAGACCGAACACAGAGCTGACAGGAAACAGGAACATTGAAACCACTAGCACCAGGGAAGTGGACAAACAGAGAATATATAGGTGACAGGAACCAATGACAAAGCAGAGACAATCAGAGACAAAGACAACACACCTGGAGGAAAGATTGAGTACAATTAGTGTCCATGGTAACAAATAAATGGGCGGGGACAACAATTAACAGCAGGGAATGACAGCAGACAGAAACAAGGAAAACACAGACAGACTCATTACACCAACACTCATATTAATAGTAATTAAGGTTGATATATTTGATAGTCCACATATTGGGCTAAGCTTTTGAATTTGTTAAATTTGTGTCACTCAGAGCTTTTCTTAAAAAAGATACCCCTCCACTTTACAGGATATTAATTTGTTAAATGCAATTATACTGTTTTGATTTAGACAGTTCTAATGAAAATGAAAAATATATTATTTTAAAATAAATGTATATTTTTTGGCTTCTATAACTTGCTTAACCCCCATAGCAAGTGAGGATCCTGCAGAGAAGGTCCCTGGAGGATTCAGGTTCCCGGAAAAAAAAGTGTTTCACTGAAGTTACTGAAAAGATCATAACATACCAGGTAGTATTTCTTGCTTGTGGCTTTTTGGTCTGAATCCCAATCCATGTTACTAGAATGGCCTGGCACATGAGCATTGTTTGTGCACTTGCTATCATTTCCAAGGCAATTAACTCTGTTCCAACCCCTACCTCTTATTTGGAACTGCTGCAAAATACACAGAAGTGTCAATATGTACAAAGGTGTCCATAGTGAGCTGTTGTTATGCACATAAAGTTTGCCTCTAAACTTTTAATTTGTAAAAAAAATGTTATTTATAGCTTTCTATAATATGTGGCCTATTCTACACAAACACTGTGCATTCTGTTTGTAATACAATAACTATATTATTATAACAATGATTAGATATCATTGCTATAATTTTTGTAATTATTCTAAAAAAAATTCTATCAACCAAATGAAAATCAATAAATTACAATAAAAAAAACTATGAAACTAAAGAAAATATGTGCTACATTAATTCATGTTATATGCAACTACTGTAATGACATCAGTTTTTAATGCTTTTTGGCTATTGCATGCTTTTTGACAAAAAATGTTCTTGCTAAAATGGATGTAGATAGTTTGAGGTGTGTTTATGGTGCTTTGTGCTCAAGAACATTTTGTTAACCCTGAAGGTGTGAAGAGGTCATTTAAAACACCTACTCACACAGAAAAGCATATAAACATTATATGGCCAAAAGACACCTGGTCATCACATCCATATGTGGGTCTCCAAAAATTAGTGGAAAGCCTTACTACAACAGTGAAGGTTATTATAACAGAAAAAGTTGCTGTTATAACAGTGCTGAATCTGGAAAGTTCAAGAAGTGCATATGGGTTTGATAGTCAGGTGTCCACATATGTTATATGTGCATTTATGTAACTAACTTAGGTCACCAAATATCTAAATACATTACACTGTAGAAATCTGTAACATTTGTAATGACTTACAAATCCTCTGTGTGTTTGTCTTGTCTCTGCTGATCCAACACATTCTCTGACCTGCAGCTGGGCTGAGCTTTTCTCTGTAGATTCTGTCTCCTCTTCATGAACAAAGGAAGAGGAGGAGGAGGAGGAGGAGGAGGAATGAGAACGTTCCCGTTTTTTCTTGCTTTTTCTGTTAGATAAAATAAGAGAATTTGTTTAAAGCAAAAAGAACAAGTGGAAAAAAGAAAAAGTAGAAGAAATAAAAAAGCATTTTTCTTTATAGGGAAGAGTTAATAATGTTAATTAGTGTAATCAAATGGCTAAAATTTTAATTATCTAGTAATCCAGTATTATTAATGATCATGCAGGGGAAATATTCCTCAGTGTCTTTCATATGCATACATGCATACTGTGCATACATAGTCTAAAGAACTTACTTAGATTTTTTGTGGTGTTTGAATAATTTCTCAGTTGTCTTTTCCATGCTTGATTCAGGAGAATTCCCTAATTCCCCTCGCACTTCTTGTTTCTCAGTTGTCTCTCTGCTTAGATATTTTTTGCGCTGCTCAACATTCATCAGAAGATCCATTGTATCTCCTTTAAATTGTTTCACTTCAGCCTGTGTTAAGGAGACAAAAAGACGTTGTGGCCAGACTAAAGATTAGTGGTGTATTCTAGTGGCAGTCTGTAAAGCTATTTGGGAAGAGATCAAGAGACAAGATTCCACAACTGATAATCATGCAAATGATTGTAATGAAGTGAATATTCTTTTGATTGAAGTTAGCAGTACACTTGCAACCTCTTTGCTTTAACAGAGAACCTGCATTCTTCTTTAGGGTAAAAATACTTCTAAAGCTTCAAAAAAAAAAAAAACTAAAGACTTCGGGACCTTAAAGGCTTCATCTTCAATTCAGGAGTCCTTCCACAGCTTAAACAGTTTTGAAAAATTATAGAGAACAAGCACTGGCGGAGTGAGAAAGTTCAAATTACCACATCACAATACTTTCACTGGAGATGAAAGTATTTGAGGGTTTTTTGGCTTGTTTTGCTCTGTTCAGGCTTTAAATAAGAATACTTACTATGATGTTTGATTTGAGTTCCTTGAATGGCTTTGCCATGGGTGTAACCGGTCACTTCCATTTATGACTGCTCATTTCTTGACTCACTTGCCTTAGGAAGGCTTGTACCCACAGTAAAGCATAACCATCAATTGTTGTGGGGAAATTTACAACACAATAAACTGAATGTGCTCATTTTCAATGCCCATCTCATTTTCATTTAGCAGTGAGCTTTTGTCTCTCTTGCAAGAGAAAAGGAGGGGATTAAAGAGAGAGGGGGTGCTAAAGATGCTCTGGCTGGCTCATTTTTGCAGCATTCTTTTCCAAAATATGGCATATTTCAAAATTTTCTGTCACCTTGGTGCTGCTATCCCCGGAGCCTTTCAACTCATCATGCAGGAATGAATGCCTCATAAAAGCACTGGGAGAAACATCGATTCTCCTGAAGAAAAGTTGGAGAAAGAAGTATTTATTGTTTCATTTTTTTCAAGTTTTTTATATATAAAGTGATTGTTTTAGAAACATCTGAGCTCCTACAGATTAGGCTACTGTAATTTCTCAATATTCGAAAATCTGATTAATCAAAGTCAAAATGATAACCAAGGGAAATAAGATTTTCAGTACCTATGTATCTCTGGACTCTTTCTTGGCTTCATAATTTCTTTCTCGGCTGCTAGTCTTTGGTACATGGTAAACCGATCGCTAAGAGTCATTCCAGAAGAAGAAAAATGTTGTGCTATGGGAGAGAGATATATTTGGTAACTGATAATAATCAATTAATAATTTAAGTTTGATAAAATAAATATGAACCCAAACACAACTAAAACACATAATAATTGATATTTCATTAAAATCATACCACAATACAGATGATTCCTTATGAGTTTTGACATGAGGTGATATGTTAAGTCACAGTAAAAGTATCCCAGTGGCCACTGACTGCCATAGATTCCTCTATAATCTGCATATTTTTATTAAACTATTCATTCAGATCTGTTTGAATACCACTGAACTTTAAATAAATGGTATTTGGCTGTGGATATGGGGATGAGTATAGTCTAAACAGTTCAAATAATTCATAGTTTGCTGAAAATCTTTTTGCACCACTCATCAACATCAAGAGTTAAGAAGAGTTCTTATTTATCTGTTGAACCACATATAAAACAACATATTGTTAAATATAAAATCTGACATCATAACCGGTGTTTGTTCTATCATAGATTTTAATCACCTGTGACATAATGGACAATTGAAATGACATGCTGTGCAAACAGCTCTTTAGGGCTCCTGCATAAATTATTGCACCAATGGTGCTGGAGGCCCTTTTTATTGCAATGCACAAGATCCATCGTATTCTTCCAATCATTAACAGACAAAACAGATGATCTGCAAGACATAATAACAAACAATTATTAAGTAAAAATGCATAATGTACAAAAAGCAAATAAACAAAAGCAACATGTGCTGTAAGACTAAACATGCTGTACAAACCAAATGTGACAGCAGAATTTCACCATTTATTTTATCCAGAAGATCATTGTTGTGCATTGGGTTTTTGGAAAAATATTTAAGTATTGGAACACACTGCAGCGTCTCATCATGATGAAAGAAAATGTGAAAACATTTTGAATGACGAGCTGTCATTTCTGTCAACAGAAAAATGCTTTCTGTACAGACATTTAGGTTTCTTTGGTATTTGAGTATTCACACAAGTCTTCTCTGTTCTGCAAAATGTTTTCAGAGTGAGCAAAAACTATTACATATCATGTTTGTCTTGTCTATTGATATTGTCTATATCTGTTCATACTGTGTCTATTCTTTAAAATTCCCCCTGCATTATAGTTAGTTAGGGGTTCATTAATACATTAATACTGGTATTGTGTTTCAGTCTACATTATGTGCTTATTTATTCATAATGTATTTATTATTTCATAATTTATCATTTTGATCAGGGTTTTATGGACATATTGGTTCAGTCTTGTCAGGGTCAGTTTTGTAAAAGTTAGAAATATTAATGTGAAAGTTTTAAGGTCTTTATTTATTGTTAAAAGTATACTTTAATTATATGTAGTCTTATAAAATTGTGGTTTATATAAACAGTGAAAAACACAGATTTTTAAAACTACATAAGGTAAAAATTTCATTAATTAATTAATAACTATTTCATTGCATTCCATTATAAATTTGTGAAAACACCTTGCAAATATGGACAAAAACAGACATTCGGGAAAAGAAAAAAAACACAGTAGTTATATTATTAAAGGTTACTGCAGCGATTCTAGCCAGATACATTAATCAGGACAATTCTATGACATTTGTGTTTTCTATCACTGGTCTTCACTGATTCAAATTGCATCTAAATATCACTGTTTGGTGATAAAGGTGCAAAAGTCATGGCTGATTTAGTAATAAAAATAACAGTGGGGTATCTGATCGTGCTTAATTTATTGGCGATGCTGTACCATGCATCACATGCAAAAGTACTAGTAAAATAAAGGGTTATTTACCTTGCCAGATCTTCACTAAGGGAATCCATCCTCAGACTAAACTCTCTTTCTCTTTTCCCAGAAGCCCTGGGGGAGGATTCCTCACCCAAATTCATGAACATTTCTTGTTCTTGGGTCTCAGAGCTGCTCCGTGAAAGAGCTTTGTACATGGAAGAAGGACTTGAAGTCATTTTGTCCTTTCGTTTCACCTTTGAGGGTCTATCAGGGGAAAGGTCTTCAAACTTACGTGCAAACTTCTCCCTCTTAGACAGAGCAGATAGAATGCTTGCAGCCCTCTCCTTCTCTCGGTTTATTAGAAAGGCCTCAAGCTCATCATCACATGCCCTGTTGTCCAACCTCCTGAAATGTTCCTCAAACAGTTCACGAGCTGACATTGCATCTTTGTAGTTAGGAACTTCATTCTCCATAACCCTTATCTTTAAATGGGGTTCAGTGTCCTCAAACTCTTCCTCATCCCCATCTTCAGAGAGGATTGCTGGCCTGAAACTCTTGGATGATGTGTTCCCTTTGAAATTGTCTATGTATTTGTACTTCTCAGTCTCCTTTTTGATATTTTGTTCTGCAGACCTGGACAGTCTTGGACCAGAAGTGTCTTCACATTTGCTATTCCTATTTTCAGGAAATGCATTTCCATTGTCTTCCACAGTCTCTATACTTTTATCAGCCAGCTTTTTATTCCTCTGCTCCTCTAAGAATCTGAGAAGCAAAAGAAAGAGACTTTGGCAGTTAAATTTGCCTTTTTACAGTAACTAAACAAAAAAAATCCATTAAAGGACTCCAGAAAGGAAGTCAACAGGAATGATATATTTGTTATATGTACTGTATAAAATACTTATGGCTAATTAATACATCAAACTTGTCACATTTGAGGCCATACTGTTGTAAAATAAATACCATAATACTGTAGCATCATAATTATAACTATTGTATACAATGATTAACCATTGGAATCAATCCACCTAACTTACAAGTACAAGTAAAATAAAATACAATTATTTGTAAATATAGTAACTAGCTTACTTTTTAAAGGCTATAGAGATGGCAACCGTATCCTCTTCCTGGTCAGCATTTAAAAAAAGCCCAAAGTCTGAGAAAACTGCTGTGGGATTTTTCTTTTGAGGGTTACTGTTAGATGGAGTAGAAGAAACAGTCTGGCTGCTGGTGACACCATTGCCAGTTGCTCCCAAATTTCCAGGCACAGGATCTGATTCACTAGTGACTGGATCATCCTGGACAGCACTGATAGTAGAGTGAATATGTGGACTGGCCGTCTTTAGGCTGCCGTCATGATTTATTGGAAACAGCCATGTTTTAGTGGTTTTCTCTCCGCTTGAAATTCCAGCTTGCTTCAGTTGGTGCCCATCTTGCACTGACAGTGTAGCATCAGCAGCAACTCCTCCTCCAGTTTTCTGTGTTTCCTTGGGCGCAGACAGAATCTCTATTTCACCCTTAGAATTCTGCTTAGCAGAAGCACTTATCTGTCGGGATGAGCTGGAGGAAGAGGAGTGGTGTGAATGATGTGATGAAGATCTGTCAGAGCGGTGTGAATGATTTAGGGACCCTGGGCTGCTTGAACGTTTCTTGGGGGTGTGAGAGCGCCCCCTCTTGGGGCTGTTAGCATACTGCTTTTGCTGTTGCTGCTGCAGCCCCTGCTGCTGCTTCTGCTGCTGTTTCTGTTGCTTGTGCTGTGGATACTGGTTATAGTTTTGCCAGTTGTTGGGTCTATAGTTATTGTATCCACCCCCACCACGCTGAAAGCGCCCACGGAAGAAGCCTCGTCCTCTGCCCCGAAAGTAATAAGGCCTCCTGAAGCCTCTGTGGTAACCTCTGAACTCCCGATGGTTTTGATATTCCCGTGGATGTTTCCGTCCCCGGTTATGGAATGGAGAATGGGATCTGGACCGAGAGCGAGATCTAGAGCTTGAAGATAACATGAAGAAAGCGTGACTGGGTATATAGTATATACTGAATATATAGATTATATAAAAAATGTGCATGATTATTAATATTTCAAGACAGAACAGATTCACTCAGAGAACAATTAAAGTATAGAAATTGTAAATAGAAACAGAATGTATTTACATGAATTAAGTTAAGCAGTATATAATTTGAGTATATAGTTGTAGCTGCAGAGAAGTTTTTGTTCACAAGATGGCCCTAGAGTACTACTGTACATAACCCCAAAGGCAAACCCTGATCACCTTTTCTATCACTGTATTTCCACTCACACACTCATTTATTCATGATAAACAGCTACAAAACAGCATTAGGTAAATTAGGTAACAACAAAGGTACACTCAGAAATCTCCTAAACAATAACATTTAACCAATAACTTATTTGCATAGAGTATATGCTTAATGTATTATAATTATTTCAAAAAGCTGGAAAGATTGATTATATTCATCATCCTTTTCTTTTCCATCAGCACTGGTAAAATCTGAACATTAAGTAAAACAAACACACAACGCAAAATGTTTAAAGAAGTTGTGGGGTTTTTTTTGCTTCCATACACTCAGATCTTTATTTTCCCTCAAAATGTCTGAATCTGAATATCCATGTCTCCATGTGATTTATTTGCCACTTATCTAATGTTCACAACTGATTTTGAAAAACAAAGAAATTAAATTAATTTGATCTCACATCTAATTTATTAAAAAATAATTTAGCTTTTTAAGCCGATGCAGAGTACTGTATGTATACACAACAAAATAACCATTCTTTAGCTTCAGGTTAAGCTGATTAAACTGCCTGTAATTAGTCTGGTTAATCATTTTAATGCACAAATGTACTCACCCAGTGAGCTTTCTCATTGGAATAAAGAGAAAATATACTCAGAGCAACACTGTACTCTTATTGAGAGTGAGAGAGGATCTGCATCTCTAGTGCTGAGAGTGTATGGAAAGAGTCAGTCACATGGCTCATCTGGGAAAGATTTCCACTCTTATACTGCCAAGCAGGAGGAGGTTTTTTGACTGCCGGTTACGCCACACTACTCTTAACCAGAAAATACAGCCAAGGACATAAATATAAGTCCTTTTTATATTTAAAAAGAAATGTTAATTTGATTCACTCCTTAGTTCATGTTCCTACATACTGAAGCTTAGGGCATTTCAGACTCTAGAGCTTTTTAAGGAAATGAAAGATTTTTAATTTTGGCTTTACTATATCGGTAATTCAGTAATTCAGTAATTATATCTAACAAAAGTACATTTTAAATAAAAGCATAAAGTATTTGCTCTGCATCCTTCAGTTTTAAAATGGATATTTTTTAACAAATGGAACAACACAACACACAAATCTGCAAAAGATTTGCACCAGCACCATGCTTGCATTTTGAAAGAGACACAACAGATATATTCATAGTATCAACCCACAATTCTTAAAAATTTAATAATTTTGTTTTGCTGACTAAACTGAAACTTTAACCTAAATTTGACTAAGACATAGCTTTTCTCTAACATGATTTAATTTTTTCTATGGAATACATCATTGGAGACCCATTGCACATCATATTACCTTCATTTTCTGTGTTCTTCAAAACATCCATTACAAATTCTAAACATTTATGGACTGCTTTCTAAGGTACTGAGATCTTGAGGGGGTTTTAAATGTTTTCATCATATCATATTACAACTATTTAGAAACGAGAAGATGATTATTCTTTTACTACAGGTTCTACAAGACTAGAAAGCAATGAAGACTTTCAGTTTGGCTTTATTAAATCTTATGCTTTATAATGCACTGCACCATAGATATCACTTCCATAAATAAATACCTAGAGCAATTCAATTGTTACTTTAACATGGAAACAAGATGGATAAATCCATTCATTTGTTTAATGTAAATAGCTCGGCTTCACAGCATTAAAACTGTGGCTTGAAAAACAAACCTGATACTATAAGTTTACAGTATTTGGCAGACACCCTTATTCAGTGCAACTTACATTTAAACCTCATTTTATAGAAATGAGCACTGGATGGCTAAGTGCCTTACTCCTGGGCCCAACAGTGGCACCTTGTTGGACCTGGGATTCACACTCACAGCCTTCTGATTGGTAGTAAAACACCTGAACCACTAGGCTACCACATAGCTCTGTAATACCTCTTTCATTTGCTCACTTTAAACCCAAAATTAAGGACCATCTGCATGGGCATTGTTGCACAACAATTTATAAGATCCACAATCTCTAAGAACAAGCCTGTTGGTATGTTTATGAGCAGGAAGTTACCCATAGCGGTGCTTCCTCGACCGAGACTGTGAGCTGCTTCGAGACCTGGAGCGGGAGTCAGAACGTGATCTCGACCTGGAAGCTGATCTTGAGTGAGTTCTGGATGAAGATCTAGGTGTCTTAGACATCACTGATGGAGAGCTTGCTTACAGGTTCCTGTTACAGAATAGAGCAGAAACCAGTCACTGAAAACCACATACTGATACTGAGTTAAAGTTAAAGTTATTTTGATTAAATAATGAGATGATAGCCATGATACTAAAGCATTAGGATACTTCTATAAAAT